>NC_092105.1:42628817-42701317 GCF_045679555.1 Salvelinus alpinus | reverse complement strand
CTTCGGAATCAGAGGAAGATGCTTACGCCCACACACCATCCCCATCCACAATGCCCTAGCAAAACCGAAACCTACTTGAAGGTAACAGCGCTCACTGTTGCCCCTAGTGGACATTTTCCACGTCATCTCCCAACGTCCTCAGACATGGATGGACGTTGAATACTGACTTGTATCACGGGTGACGTGGCTGAGGAAAGAAAACTGTTTAGAGGTGGTAAAGCTGTGATGTCGCTGTATAACCTACCCTAGCCCAGGCATTTTGCAATGTGTTATTTGTGTTCTTTGTGCTCCTATGTATCAGCTCTCTTTTTAAAAGATGACTGAAGATAAAAACAAGACAAAATGGAGCATCACTTCCTGTGATTCATGATGGCTGGGAGAGGAGTCCGCCGGTCGGTTAGCCGAGGCCTGCCTCCACTCTCCCAGTGAGTAATGGAGAGTTCCAGAGCACCACAGTGACACTGTCAAGCCATCAGGAATTGCTGATTACGATGCTAAATATTGATCTCTGCTTCACGTGTCAAAATTCCCTCCACCCTTAATTAGAATTTCCCCTCAGCGCCATACAGGAACTAACCGAATATATTACCTCACTTCATGAGACGGAGGGGAAGAGGAGCGGGCGGGATATAATTGTGACCTCTTGTCTTCTGTCTACCCTCCTGAGTTTTGAGATGACTCCCAACTGTCTGTCTGTTGCTTCCAGCCTTCTGTGATAATCAGACTTATTTTACACATCTTATCACACTGGATGATCGGCCTGTCTCTCCCATTCTCCCGATCCCTCTCTCGTTTGGTCCCCCCTTTCCTTCCCCCCTGCTCCGACTCTCCCTCTCTTTCCCTCTGCGCCCCCATCTCTGTCTTACCCCTCCTTCTCCCACTCTCTCTCTCCCTCTCTCCTCGGTTGTTTCTGAGGCACAGGTTTTCGTCACAGGGACCTGGCAGGCTTGCAGTCGCTGGTGAAAGTAGAGTGCCACAAGGTGCCTTTTTCTATTTGTTTGTTTCATGGTACACTGCACCAGCCACTGACCTGTGGTAGCCATGCCACGCGAGACGGAGCCAGGTTCACCCAATCAAAGAGGGCCTGGAAATTAACACGGATCTTTTCATTCCTGGAAGGGGACATTGGGAAGGGCAATTTCATGGCTACTATACTGGACGCAGGTGCATTATATATATTTGATTGATTCTGTTCCATTTTTTTTGCCTTTGTTGGTTTCACAAAGAAATACATTTTTTAACCATGAGTATTCAAAAGTGATTCATATCAACACATTTACTTCAGAAAAATATGTAATAGCTTAAACTGACCGATTTTACGGGGATTTTTTTCTTATGCTAATTAGACTTCCGTGGGGTCACGGACATTGACTCTAGGGGGTTAAGGAGCAAGGTCCTCTTTCAAACAATCCAAAAACAATGAGAAGCGCTCAAGTTTGTAACTCGCACAGCGTATGAAACAGATAATAAAAAAATACAATGATAGATAAATATGTATAAATCATTCTCCCAACGTAACAATATTGAAGTTTTTTTTTTAAAGAAGATATTTCTACAGAGCCATAAACCACAGGCCATATTTTTTAAAGATATAAAATAAAAAAATTAAATACATTTGCACATTATTCAGTTGCCATTCAACTTTCTGTGAATACAATATGAGTCCATGCAATATTCACAGCTGAGCCACTGACTGTTATTCAAGCAGGAAGTATTTGAAGAGTAAAGTTCATGTGCATTTTTGATGGATTGTGCATGTCTCCCATACTCTATATGGAGGGAGAGCTTGTTTGAAGGTCAGTGATTCTAGTGTTCTCTCTGCGCACTTCTTTTGGCTTCTTGTTGGGAAAATATCTCCAGCCTCCAGTCCATATTTCTGAAGACCTTCTAGATTAGCTAGGCTCATTGAGCTTGATCCTGCTCGTAGTTGGTACTCTTGGAGACCTCCTCCTTCTCGTTCTCCTCTTACTTAAAAGGAACTCACTCAAGAAGAACAAAGCTTGGGAACGTATGTTCATAGGCTGACCATTTTTGTCAGCCCTCTTCACCGGATTTCATGTAAAATATCCAGTTTTCCTCAAACCTCACTTTCCTTTTCCATATGTTTAATATTTCCTGTGAAGGATTTTTAAGTTAAATTAATATGTAAGTCGATACGTTCAACCTCACAAAGTATTTGAAGTGATCTGTTTTTCTCTTGGGATCATTTTAACCATATTCACAAGATAAATGACATCTTAGCATATTTGACACATATTTTTTTCCCCGAGCGACCTACTTGAAGATGACTCTAGTCTCAGTGGTGTCCTTGTTACCTTATCTATATCAGAACAACCATTGTAAAGCTGTAGTGTTAGGCCTTGTGGTTTAGGAACCGCGTGTGGTTCTGGGCTGGGGTTGAGCGGATCCAGAAGGTTGGCCGTTGGCAGGTGTTTTATTGCAGCAGGCTCTGCAGGGTTTGACATGTGTCTGTCCTTAATCTCCTAGTGATATGACAAAGCTCTGGTAAAGCCTGCGCTGGATCTCCCCTGTCTGCCGTGACACACGCTCCCCTGCCCCCCTCGACCCTCAACCCTGAGAGAGCTCAATGGGGCCCTCCACAAAGGATCAGGCAGAAGAGCAGCCACAACAGAATCTGAACTCTCAATAGTATCATCCTTAGCTGAGACATGAACATAGCTATATATACCAAGTGGAAGCCTGTGTCCAACACAGCATGCGTCATATAATACACTTGTGTTTGCATAACAAATGTTCTCTTCATGCTCACACACTCAAGTGCGCGCACACAGTCAGACACCGCAATACACATAGGCAAAACAATCAAACTAGTGGGAGGGGAGAACCCTCCACTCATGCAAAATCTATGGATGTATTTTATAAATAATTTCAAGCATGTGTGCCTCTAGCCATGCAGTGGCGAAAAACACTTGGGGGTGTAGTTGTAAGCTTTGTTTGATGAATTGGACCAGGGCTCCTGTGGGATAGATTACCTTAAACCATGCTCTTTTACTTTCTAATCCTGACTTGATTTGATCTGTACTAGAATGCAGCTGCTTGGAAACTCAACAGCAAACAGACACTATTAATATGATATCCAGTGTTGGGTGGATAGCTCCACCAGCTATAAGCACTGGCTTACTGCAAGTCTTATTTTCCATTTTCTCTTGTTTTATTATCTATGAGTGGCATCGATAGGCTTCGGGCTTTGCACTGCTCATTATAATTGGTTTTCTGCTTGAACTTTCAAAAACGGTCATGTCAAAACAGGCAAAATATTTCCTCCGTTTTCTTTTGATTTGGCCATAGGCCTTGCATTTGAATGTGCCACTTGACAAAGTTGAGGCAATATCTGTGGGGCATGGTTCTGCTTATGTCCTAAAAAAAAGCACAGAACTTCAGCTGTATTCTGACAACTGACCGGTGTCATATGTCCTCTGAGCTTAAGCTTGAATACCGAATCTGCAACTGTTTTTCGGGATTTGCTTCACCCTGTATCCACAAGATGACATTGATGATAGCAATATGAGTTAGAACAAGACAAACACTAATAGCTAGGTCAGTCACACTCAAATTGTATTATTGCTAATATTGTCCACGTTTCATAAGTTATCTCAAAGCAGAGATGATCTGTGCCAGTGGTGTTTGTCCCTCTGCCTTGGACTGAGAAGTCTATGAAAAAAAAACATGCACAATTTACATGACAAACATGAGCAGATTACATGTGCATGGATGTGTTAAAGACATTCACTACACATGGTGAAGCAGAAGGGGGAAAAATCAGTTCACAGGTTCAGGGTAAATTCTTGTTGGTAGCAAGCCAATGCATCTGAGCACATTGACATTTTGCATGATGACATCAGACAGTGATAGTTTGCAGCCATGCATTCAATCTAATCATCAAAATGTGCTGGGGTGTAAATGAGTGATGCCTTCTTTTTTTCTTTTTACAATAATTTACATCTCACAAACATGAGTACATAAACTTTTGTTTTACACAGTTGAAGTCGGAAGTTTACATACACCTTAGCCATATACATTTAAACTCAATTTTTCACAATTCCTGACATTTAATCCGAGTACAAATTCCCTGTTTTAGGTCAGTTAGGATCACCACTTTATTTTAAGAATGTGAAATGTCAGAATAATAGTAGAGAGAATGATTTATTTCAGCTTTTATTTCTTTCATCACATTCCCAGTGGGTCAGAAGTTTACATACACTCAATTAATATTTGGTAGCATTGCCTTCAAATTGTTCATCTTGGGTCAAACGTTTCATGTAGCCTTCCACAAGCTTCCACAATAAGTTGGGTGAATTGTGGCCCATTCATCCTGACAGAGCTTGTGTCAGGTTTGTAGCCTCCTTGCTCACACCCGCTTTTTCAGTTCGGCCACAAATTTTCTATAGGCTTGAGGTCAGGGCTTTGTGATGGCCACTCCAATACCTTGACTTTGTTGTCCTTAAGCCATTTTGCCACAACTTTGGAAGTATGCTTGAGGTCATTGTCCACTTGGAAGACCCATTTGCGACCAAGCTTTAACTTCCTGACTGATGTCTTGAGATGTTGCTTCAATATATCCACATAATTTTCCGTCCTCATGATGCCATCTATTTTGTGAAGTGCACCAGTCCCTCCTGCAGCTAAGCACCCCCACAACATGATGCTGCCACCCCCGTGCTTCACGGTTGGGATGGTGTTCTTCGGCTTGCAAGCCTCCCCCTTTTTCCTCCAAACATAATGATGGTCATTATGGCCAAACAGTTCTATTTTTGTTTCATCAGACCAGAGGACATTTCTCCAAAAAGTATGATATTTGTCCCCATGTGCAGTTGCAAACCGTTGTCTGGCTTTTTTATGGCGGTTTTGGAGCAGTGGCTTCTTCCTTGTTGAGCGGATTATGTCGATATAGGACTCGTTTTGCTGTGGATATAGATACTTTTGTACCTGTTTCCTCCAGCATCTTCACAAGGTCCTTTGCTGTTGTTCTGGGATTGATTTGCACTTTTCGCACCAAAGTACGTTCATCTCTAGGAGACAGAACGCGTCTCATTCCTGAGCGGTATGACGGCTGCATGGTCCCATGGTGTTTATACTTGTGTACTATTGTTTGTACAGATGAACGTGGTACCTTTCAGGCATTTGGAAATTGCTCCCAAGGATGAACCAGACTTGTGGAGGTCTACAATTTTTTTTCTGAGGTCTTGGCTGATTTCTTTTGATTTTCCCATGATCTCAAGCAAAGAGGCACTGAGTTTGAAGGTAAGCCTTGAAATCCATCCACAGGTACACCTCCAATTGACTCAAATTATGTCAATTAGCCTATCAGAAGCTTCTAAAGCCATGACATCATTTTCTAGAATTTTCCAAGCTGTTTAAAGGCAAGTCAACTTAGTGTATGTAAACTTCTGACTCACTGGAATTGTTATACAGTGAATTATAAGTGAAATAATCTGTCTCTAAACAATTGTTGGAAAGATCACTTGTGTCATGCACAAAGTAGATGTCCTACCCGACTTGCCAAAACTATAGTTTGTTAAGAAGATTAAGAAGAAATTTGTGGAGTGGTTGAAAAAACGAGTTTTAATGACTCCAACCTAAGTGTATGTAAACTTCCGACTTCAACTGTGTATACTAAGCCTATTTGTGATGAAAATGTGGATTACACATCGATTTCCTGATTTCAAGCCTAATATCACAGATCTGTTTTGCTCATTCATTAGAATTGGGCCCTTCACAAATCGGCACGTTTACAGTCTTGTCCTCTATCCTTTTTTCCCCCTCAAGCTTTGCCCTAGAGATCTAGTGCATCTTTGATGGTTATACAATCCACTGCCTCTTCAGCCACTGACTTCTACCAGCTGGATTGACGCATTTTCTCGCCACTTAGAAATACACATTCTGCACCCTTCCCTCCTCAATATCTCCTCTTTTACCATCAAGCATTTATGGCTGTGCTTTCTACTTCGGTAACCAGTGAGCAGTGGGTTCATTAAAACCAATTGAATCGGAAACATGTCTGCCTTGGGAAACGTTAACTCTTTCCATAAAGGAAATGTCCTCTTTTATTTAGTCAATAAGGTCAAAGGATGAGGTTCAAATGTTCAGTGCGGCTGCATGTTGCTTCTCAAAACTTGAAAATATTTTTTTTTTAATGTTTTTGCTTGGTTATGTTTGTGATAGCTGTTATATTTAGTAATTACGACATGTTTATCCAAAAGAACTGTGATATCCATGTTATTCATATAAATAGCCATCTTAAAAACATTTGGGAACCACCTCCAGACAGATAATTCTATCAATCTCATTGCATGAATAACTCCAGTTCAAGTATTTCATTAATTGATTTATTTTGTGTGCTGACCACACTTGAAATAATAATTTAAAGGGATAAATCACCCAAATTACAAAAAGACACATTGGTTTACATACCCTGTAAGCAGTCTACGGACAAGGTATGACAGCAATCCATGCTTTGGTTTAGTTTCTCTGGCACTGTTTCCACATGCTAACGTCTTAACATTTGTGGCACAAATTCCATTAAAGTCATGGGACCGATGTTAACATTTTTCGCGCATCTTGTTAAAATCTGCTATAAGTGACTTTGTTGAGATTCACAATCAATTTTAGATACTTTCTGATGATTTGGACATGCTGCGCGAAAAATGCTAACGTTAGTCCCATGACTTGAATTGGATTTGTGCCACAAATGCTAAAACATTAGCATGTGGAAACAGTGCCAGGGAAACTATACCAAAACATGGATTGCTGTCATACCTTGTCCATAGACTGCTTACAGGGTAAGGAAACCAATATCTAATTTTGTAATTTGGGTGAACCATCCCTTTAACAACATCCATCAAAAATCCATCAGAAATCAATGTGCAATAACAGACTACCCACAGCTGTTAATAGGAAGTAAATATTTATGAGTGATCTGACTGGGCATCAAGTTCAGTCAATCTTCTTTAAAAGGATCTTTGCAAATGATTAACCTCATTTTACTGGTCCTGTCTTGCTTGCTGACGGCCATTAGAGTTGAGGAGGACAGAGGACTTTGATTTTTGGCTCCTCATCATTCACAGCTTGTCGCCTCCCTTCATTCGCCATACATGGCTGCTGAATTGATTGTCTGTTTAGTCCTATGAATGATAAAGCCGCTGTGTGTCAGGGTGATCCAAGGCCTCCAGAGGCTCCATTCCCTTCTGTGCAAGGTATATTTTGTCTTCACTCTCTTTCTTGGAAAGCAGGGTTGTGACCGTTTTTGTGCCAGATGTTTATCACAAACTTTACTCAATACCATTGAGAAACGTATGAACTCTTCCTCAGTATACGGCAATACATTTTAGCAATAGATGTGCTTATCCACGGTGCCTCAATACTCATTAAAACACATACAATTCCAAATACTACCAAAATAAATGTTCAAGTAAGCTGCCAGTATAGGGCGTGCATTGAAGGGATAACTATTTGCAAGGAGTCAGGGCAACCAAACACAGTTTAACAACATGGTGGGCCTGTGGGCTGAAGCAGAAGAGTCTCGTTCAACTCCATCAAGCAGCTGTAGCAGACACCGGGCCGAGCATCCATTAGCTAGATCCTTGAAATATGTGAGAAATATTTTTGTTATTGTGTTTCAGAGTTTGCTTCAGTATGATTATGTTAGGGGCCTTATGAATCAAGCTTCTCCGAGTAGGAGTAGGATCAGCTCCCCCCAGTCCATGTAATTGTATTAATTGTGATCGAAAAGGCCAAACTGACGCTAAATCTCCTATTCCTGCTCCTACTCTGGGATACATGCGGCCCCTAATCATCACATGCAGGATGTGGGAGAGGGCAGCTTCCCTCACGACACTGTAAGTAGACTGTAGTCTGTAGGCTAGAGTAGAGAGCTGAAGGGACGTGTGACATGGGAAAAACGTAAGAAGAACATTAAATGCTATGAAGTGCTATGAAGTGCTATGAAGTTCTATGACGTGCTATGAAGTGTTATGGCGTGTTATGAAGTGTTGTGAAGTGTTATGAAGTGCTACAGAGTGTTATGAAGTATTATGAAGTGCTATGAAGTGAAGAGACTGCCTGGCCTTGCTCTCCTTACTCAGCTCACTCACAGTCAAGAGCAGGGCCTTGACCAACATCTTTTCTCAAAGGCACCAATGGTCAAAGATTGAAAATGAGTCTTGACAGGAGTTGTTTAGAATAGTTATTTGGTCAAGTGGAGCTCCTATTTTGTCAAATAAAAAATGTGAAATCTATATAATGGTCTTGTCACATAAATAAGAGATCAAAGTACACTCATTGTGGTACTACATAAAACTGCCTTATCCAAATCCACATTTATTCCATATGAATATTTTGCTTTGCAGGAAGGATTTGTGTGACTAAACCCAACCAAAATACCAGAGGTTCATAAGCCAAGCAGAACATCATAACAACAAATGGTATTCTATTGGAATATTTTCCACCATCATCTAATGTTAGTTCTTGGCAGCATAAGCCTAATACTATCAGGGGGAAATAGATTACACTGTATGACGTCATGAAAGATAAAATATCATCTGTTCTAGATTTTATAACACAGGTTAGTCTAATTTCTGTCAAATTGTATAGATTTTCTAAATATATCATTCATGATCAGGTGAGGACTTTGACTGTTTACATGATAGCATTTCACCTGTGTTGCAACACATTCTGGGGGACACTGAATAAATTGGGGGAGGATGAGGGAATACATGGAAGAAGGAATAAAAAACAGCATTTAACTGGCATAGGTCTGCAGGAATAATAGAAGCCCAGAGAACTAGCAGCACTCTCAGAGGATGAGATGTACCCTTTTCTCAGAACAGGTGCATGCACTTAGCAGAGGACATTTGGGCACAGTCTCTTATGGAGACCATGCTATTTCTGTCACTCTCTCTGTGCTGCTTTCTCCTTCTTCTTACTACAGACCTTGCACTTGCATAACCCTGTAAAGGTGCTATAATGCTATAATCCTATAAGGTTATAGTGCTATAATGAAAAATAATAATATTGAGACCACGTGATGATGAGTCATATTCGATTACAAAATCAATGTATAACGGGGTTTTTTTCAGTAAGAATGTAACGTCAAAACCTTGTATTGATGTTAAGTATGCTGGTAATTAAGCTAAATGGGATTTACGTATGCATTCCTGCACAGCCACTGTCAAACGCGTTTTTGCCACAAACAAATATCATATTTCATTGTGCAGAGAAAGACATCTCCCAACCAAATGGAGTCAACAGAAATGAACTTGAGACATTGCAAGCATCCTTTTCAGCGGATCTGCTAAATGTCACCAAACCGGTTCTGAATGTAATCACAATTAGTCTTGGAATTAGCACTTTGCGGTAAAGATCTAATTATTTAGACAATTTATAGCCTTCTGCTAGGAACTTTAAAGACGAGCTATACTGCTGCCATGTTGATCATGTAATACATCTTGTATCATTTGTGGATAAGATCCAGACATCGCCTTAGAGGCACACATCACTTTCCTTTTAGGAGAGAGTGATGTGACCAGCGATGACAGTATAGTTCAATTGCCTGTTTGGGTTTTTGCCTGTGGTTTCTTAATTGCATCTGTAATGTAGCAGTACAATGGTGAACAATGTCTCAACTACTTTTATGTGACAATGTATAGGCAATGTGTAGGCCTACATATGAAGCTATATATAATCCAGTGCGTTCATATGCAAACAATAAATAATTGCAAATATGAAAAATACGGGTTTAGTGCAACGTGTGGTCCTGTGCTGTGTTTGTGGCTATGAGGCAGAATAAAGAAAAACCTGGCAAGTCTTCGAAATAGGCTGCGGCGGCGGTCAAGAATCAACAGTTGAATTCCCTGCGGGGAATATTATTACATACACTAAGACATATTTACTTGATGAGAAACGCATTTGTCTGATATCAAATATCCATCTGATATCACAAGACATGGCCAATTGAAACCCCCCTAATTACATCGATTAAAAGTGATATTAAACTATTACAATAGGCTATATGACACCTTTGTAGGTCCTTTCTGAGATTTAGAGACGACAGACTAATACATTGGTTGATCAGGGTCCAATATCTATTTACATAGTCAGAACGACATACACGTTCTGAAGTTTCTCTATACCAATGGGGCTGATTTTGCAACAAATCATAGACAACAGGCAAAACTATAGTATTAACATCATCGTCGTAATTTATTTGGCTAGGTCTATATCAGATCCATATCCCCAATCAGCAGAGGGATACGAGCCTTTCCGCACTCCGTACAGTATGTGGCTACGAGCAAGTGTTAGTTGGCGGTAAAGGTGCTCTATAAAATGGTCATGGTACTTGAGCACAAACAGCTTTCATATTGTTCAGAGTAGTGCCCTAATGAATTCACTTGATGCTATCTTTTTTTCAATTGTGGCAGTTTTCTTGTTTGGTACATAGGGTATTGCCTACCGGCATAGGCTACTGCTCTGAAGTGTGTTTGCACACCTCTGGAACTGACAGAACCACTTTAAAAAAAACGTTAACTTCTAAGTAAAAAAAGGACAGACCTATTTCAATGCGGAAGTAATAACTCATTTACGCGCCTCTGACATCGAGTAAGCAATAGTCTACTATAGTTTAAACTGAAATGTTTCAATAATTATATAGGACAGTCATAGTTTATCTTCAAATTAATGATACTGGTTAAATTGAAATCAGGATACTTTATTTAGATATTTTCCTAAATCATATACGCCCTAACTCCAAAGTAGATACCCTAATATACCTTTCATAACTTGAATTACTCCTGTTTGTCTGTTGATTTCGTTCCAAAAATCTTTTTCAATTATATTGTCCATTATTTTGTCCAGGATAAATCAGACTTCGGACAACTATGTTTTTTGACAGATGTTCTACTGTTGGTTATCAAATATCAGAAGCTGTCAGAAATGATGCAAAATGTACGGTGTCCATCCAACTGTTTTCAGACGGTTTTACTTCTTTGGTTTGATAGCGGCCTCGTCCTTCTGGCGTGATTGCATAAATAAAGACAGGGACATTTTATTATGTTCTCGGCTGTCACTTATTCTATCAATTTAAACGTAGGCTATGGACCTTATGGATGCAACGTCAGCAAGCCACTTCTCTTGAAATGTCAATATTCCCAATACTTGTTGAACTTGTCTTTTGGTTATGTAGGCTTATAGGCTACAAATTACGCAGTTCCCATAAGAGAAATGAATGAACAATGTAATTAAACGTTTTGTCCAATTATTTTGAGTCCAAGACCGTTCCGACTTTTTTTTTTAGCAAACTGCTAATGTTGCCCTCTTTCTTGCAAATAAATATCAAATACATTGAATCATACATATCCTACCTCAATGAAACGCTTCCATAAACCATACACCTTTCAAGCATTCATGACAATTACTGAGGGTTATCTATTTTTGATAAACGATTTTTTTTGTTGCATGAATGTAAATTGTACGTTATTTCACTGTAATCAAAAATCCACTGTAATCACAGCCTAACTAGTGACATCTTATTTCTGCGTAGCCTGAACAAACAAACCAAATATTCCATAAGACATACCGAGAAAGAATTTCGTCAAAATGTACACTATATTTACAGGAAAGCAACAATTCACTTAATTAATTTGGGATTAAATAATTTCATTTAGATGCACCTGTAGAATATTTGTAAAGGAAAATCAATTATGAGAAATTGTTTCGCAAGAAAGAATGATTTAAAAGTTTTATTTGTAAACATTAAATATCTCTTTCTCTCTAAACGTTTGAAATTCGGCACCGAATGCATTGCAATAGCCTACTCAAATACACCATGAAGGCAAAGGATGTACCGCACACTTATTTATCTTTTATATAGGACGAATTGTTCATTTTCTAATGTGTGAAATTATAACTATCTAGACGTCTATAAGACATAAAACATAGACAACGTGCTCAGCATGAATTATGATGGTTTGAAAATCATTTAAACTGCTCCATGCTTAATGTAGCTTTTGGCAATAAAATAATAAATATAGAAACGTTTATATTCAACAGCAACAATACTTACAACACATACAAACAAGGAATGTCTGACAGTTTTACAAACACCATGGGTCCCTCTTTATCTATACAGATGGAGATACTTTTTCACATATGCGTCATACATAAAAGGTGTGCCAGTACTACGAATCTTTATAAAATCTAGCAGACTACATAGTGTCCAGTATATAATATAGACGTCTCCTCGACAGCAAGTGCCTATAAAACCTACAACATGCGTCGTCTTTTCGAAACACTTCCATACCTCTGGGATCCTGACAGAAACACATATAGGCACAAGTCATAAAAGAAAAATGGCATTTTGTCATTAACGAACTTTTTACAGTGTTATAAATTGACGCATTGGACGCGTCACATAATATATCATATATGTGCATATATATAAATGAAATATATTACATATCAGTATGCGTTGTCAATGGAACAGATGTTTGGTCAACAACAAGGAATAGGCTAAGAGTTGCAAGAAAGTTTTTTAACTTGGTCGAGAATTGGCCTTGGAGACTTTCCCCGAATGGCTATACTGGGGATTAGGCCTATAAAAAAATCGAACATCAGTGTGTTTTCTGAGGACAATTTTTTCTCACTCTTCTTTGTATCTTTTTCATGGATCCTTGATCAGAATGTAGGGGATTGTACTAGGGAGCTTGAAAATATTCATAGTTAAAATCTAAAAAAATGTGTTAGGCTGACTCAAACAGAGTCTGTGGAAGTTCTTTGAGGTCTCATTAAAAGTCCGTTTTAAAGTCCATTTAAAAAGGTAGAGTGTCGAGGAAAAGTTTGTCAATTATTGCTGGCGGAGGAACCAAGTCTTCGAGTTTTAAGTAGAAGATACGCTGCAGACCTTGTGTACATAGCGTGCGAAGTTCAGGGAGCTTTCCCAAAAGTTTTGACAAGTAGTTCGGACGATTCAAGCCTCCGCCATTGAATGTCACTTGGTCTTTGAGGCAGTTCACTATCTTGTTTTGAAGTTCTTCAACCCTCTTGGGTTCCTTAAGCCCATGCCTCTCTGTAACATGAAAATAATAAAACATAATTACCAAAATGTGAATATAAGAAATACATTTAAACAGTCTAACACTTGGGAGAGGGATTAAATTGAAATATTTCCTGTATTTGCTCACCTGTTACCATAGCAAGAGCGGCGATGCAGGAGAATGCTGATATGTCGATGTTCATGCTCTGCAGGTTAGAGGAAAACTCCACAATCGAGTCTATCCATTCCCCAAATCCTCGGACGCACTGCAGCCTGTGCAAGACCACCCCGTTGCAAAAAATGAGTTTGCCTTCCACTGGGTTGGACCTGCAATTAATAACAAAGTGTCATTAATTACTTTGAGCAATAAATGGGGATTTAAGAGGCTCCTAATTATTGGGTGGCTAATAAAAGCCAAAGCAACGATGCTTGAAGGGGGGTGGATCTTTATTATAGTCGAGGTTATTTCATAATTACGAAGAGGCTTACCTGTATGCCAGGCGCAGAACAAAAAGTTCAAGAAAGGCTGATTCGAAGAGGAGATCTTGATCCTGCTTCGGAAGATCAGAAAACCCAGGGATCTTCTCCGCCCAACCGCGGATAATCTCCATGGAACCCGTCAGGAGATCATAGAACTGCTGGATGTGCTGGGTGTCGTCTCCACTCATTTGGTAGTCAGGGTTAGACTGAAACTGGAATTTAATTTCAACAGGGCTTAATGAGGTCCTTTAAAATATATAACCCGTGAAATTGCAAAGCCTATTTCTAGGAGGGGAGTGCTTTCTTACTATTAAATTCATGTCTTCTTTTTATTGAGTTCTCCGTTTCAAAGCGATTTACTTAAGTAAAATATGCCACCTTAAAAGACGGACAAAGTTTGGAATCCAGACCTGTCTTGCACACAACTTTTGAAGTCCATAAATTGTGTGACAAATGCACATCGAAACATGATCAAATAAATCCAGACATGGTTTGTTCAAACGTTGTATTTTCACTCTAATTATATTATATATCAGCAACACAGTGTTTATGTTCATACACAATTTATTGAAGGGAATTAAATGGTAAACTCACTCTTGAATAGTCCAAGCCAGACATGGACGGGTTGGAATCGACATGGGACCTAACAAGGGCACTTATGAGACTGACAGGCGGCGAGGGTGGTGAGGCGTCTTGGGGACTTTTAGGTTTGGAGGGAAGACGGCCTCTTCGACCCTTTAGATTAGCAGTCCGGACAACTGTGTTAAAAGGAAGACAAGAGAAAATATAGAATTGTATTTAACTTTGATTGTTGTGCGTAAAGTTTAAACTTGCTTTACGTGCAAACTTTACGCGTAGGACCGCAGGTGCTTTATGGCCATGCACGGACACAAACAATCAAAGTGACCACAGTATGTCCTTACCCTCTTTGACCATTCCGACAACCATGCACTTCTGGAAACGGCAGTATTGGCAACGGTTTCTTCGGCGTTTATCGACAGGACAATTTTTGTTCGCTAAACACACGTATTTAGCATTTTTCTGAACAGTGCGCTGCAAAGGTGAAGACAACAGGCTTTTAGCATGGACATTGGCGCCTGTACAATGAATACAAAGCTAGCACTCATTGAGCTGCGCTATATAGGATGATTGATATTGTAACAGCACTTCCATCCTTCCAGTTTCGGGCTGTTATATATGCGAGGAACCGAAGAGGTAGACATTCAGTAAATACAAATCCGTGGGCATTCATATTTTTACGGCCCTCTGAGACCACCTCTATTTAAAGAGGTAAGATTAGGCCATTGAACAGGGGTTCGAAATAAAGTGACCATTTCATTTTTACCATGGGGAATATTGTGACACTTCCTAGTCCAGAGATGACTGTCATATCACAAAAACAGCTCACAACACTGAGAGTTTTTAATGACTTGACGAAAATGATATCCAAATTGTATTACAATTGTCATAATGGTTTACTAGGCATAATGGTTTACTAGGCATACTCCCACCACCAATAATAAGGGGAATATTAAAATAACAACACGACAATTGTCTGACAAAAAAACAACATGCCTACCACTACGACAACTGTCTAACAGAAAATAACAGGCCTAATAATACAATTAATAATTGTAATAATTGAGTTGCATAATTCACAATCGACAAAAGCTCACCTTAAAAAATCCTTTGCAACCCTCGCAGGTTCTCACTCCATAATGCTGGCAAGCAGCGTTGTCCCCACACACTGCGCACAGACCCTCGTTTGATGGTGATCCGCGGGACGGGGGCGAATGAACTTGGCTGTCCATCAACTGGTGTCCATGGCCGAGCTGGAGGGAGTGGGGGAAGGCTAAGCCAGCCTGTTTCCTTAGAGCACTGGGTACCGCGAAACTCTGGCTGTCTAAGCCTCGGTGTGCTCCTGGGTTGTCGTGGTTCATGGAGACGTGCAGTGGACCATCGAATCGCATCTGGCAACTCGACACAGGGGTACCAGGAGGGGACTGTTTGAAGGAGAATAGTGACAGTCTTGACACCGGGTTTTTGCGCTGGTCTATCATATGAGAGGTCGCAGCCACATAGTTCTGGTGGAAACTGTGGAGGGACCCAGGGTCCTCCCACATGTGATTGGGCTGGACCTGGAAGTTTGGTGTGGTTGGGGCATGAGGTGAGGAGGGTTTGAAGTAAATTGACCCGGAGTGGGCCATCATCTCTTCCGACTGAGGTGGCAAATGGCTCTGCTGATGATAGCTGTGCATCTGGACGTCCTCGACTTTGATGGAGGACTGCTCTCCAGAATGGGGCATTTGATATAGACAGGGCGGTTTAACGTCGTAACTGGTGCTATAGTTGTCAATGAATGTGCTGAAACTAGGGAGAGAAGTAGTAGCTGTGATCTCAGTGTTGGTCAGGTCCATACTAAACTTAACAAACTCAGGTGTTAAGAAGTCGCAGCTGTATTCTCCAGCGGTGTGGTAGCTGTAGCTCTGCGAAGCGGGGCTGGCTCCTTGCGGTGATGACCCATACTGAGCCTGAATGCAGGGCATGGCTGAAAACGAAAGTGACAACATGTTGATGTTAAAAATCCATTTACAAGCTACAAACTATAGACATAATATAACGTACAAAATAACAATAATTCTAAATAATTTTGATCCGGATCTGATCTTATGTTCAGATAACTTATTTAAATCGCGTTGTTTTAAACGGGACAATTTCGGAATACTTTGGATCTATTCATAATCATTCTTTATTATATACTGTAGAATAAGCTCTCCTACCTTTCGTCTTGGGACTGTTTTTCGGTGACACTTGAAATGGACAATGTTGTCTGGAGGTGTATGGTGTCAGGATTCAAGAAAGCGTCTCTTTTCTGGAATCGTCCCCTAAAGAAATAATAACGTTTACTTATATTCACTTAGAAAACGCAGTGTCATCAGAGAAGTCAATGTATACTCCAAGAATCCGTGAGAAACACGTTAAGCAATTAAGCACAATATCCCGACATGTTCACTATGCTTTTACTTATGCGAGCCTCATAGCCTAGGCTATTGCCTAATTGACAAAGGTTAAATAATAAACCGCATGGATGAGCTTTAAAATCACACAGTGCTTCGCAGTTGCCCGTTATATGTTATACACAAGCATGACATTTTGAATGAAGAATTTTGAAGTTTGTCGCTGAACATCCACCCTCCACGGTATTGACATCAATGACTTTCGCAACTTCTCCTTTCCAAAGTAACGTTGAACAATCAATGTCAAATGTAACAATTCTAAATCCTTCAGTACCATTCCCAATGTGTAAAGTAACAATGCTCAACATGACACAATTGCTGAGAAATAAACTGTTACAGAAAAACTGTTTTCGATGCCTCCCAATCATTTCTACAAAGCAATATGTCACAACAAAAAAATCAGACACAACCCGCTTATTAAAATAAACATAACGCTTTTTAAAATAAACCAACCTACCTTCTTTCACACCAGAAACGTGGTTGTCAATCCATGCATAAAGCATGTAGATAGTCTTCTTCAATTCTGTAAAAAGCTCCAACGTGTGAGCGAGAGTATAGCCAACAATACCAAGCAATCTATACGACTTCCTCAGAGCACTGCGCGCAATACAACCATCGACTACCCCGTCTGCCAATGTGCCTTTGTTTATGTGAGCTCTGTGCACCACAGCCCACGTGTTTCACATCTCAACGTCATCTGCGTCGCCAGTGACCTGCACCAATCTCTTTTGGAACATGGTCCAGTCAACACGCCGAGTCCGTTGCATAGCATGTGTATATGTACACCTGAGACGGCTCTCCTTAGTGATTGCATACCATAAAATGTATAGGAAAACATTATTGACATATGGAAAACGGGTTAATGAACAGAAATGTAAATATCTATATATACTCAAGCAAAGCTTTACTGTGTCATTCTGTTTAGACTGAGTTCATCACCTGTTTGTGCTGCACATCATTCTCACCGTTAGCTTCAACCAGCCAGGTGTCTCATCTTAGGTTTTTCGTAGCCGCAGCCAGGTATTCAAAAGAGCCTAGGAACGACGCACAGCAGGTCACAGAGGTTTACACGAATTGTACAGGTAAAAGCTCTGTTGCAATATGTCAGTACGCGTATAAGCCGTTTTTGAACACGAATAGCGTATGCCTTATTTTTTTGCCAAGTGAAATATTTGCTCAACATTCGATAATGTGATAGTGGCGGTGATTTGTTTATCCATGCATGTCATAATCAGCCTAGTGGTGACCTCCAGAGCGGTTCACTTTGTTTGGTTAGACAGGCTAATAGCGGGTGGGTCAATATTATTCCTGGCTATCTTTAAACTCAACTATTTGATTTCAATTGGACTCCAACAAATCCATAATTGCGTGAGTGTGTGGTCTACCTTTTTCACAAGCCGTCAGTCATGTTCTCTGCTGCTCACGAGCAGACATTATTGAGTGTGGAGAGCCAGTTGTCACGGGCGAGCCAATTTCACCGAGAAAGGGAAACGCGATAGGGAGATCACACGACGGCTTTGACAAACGACGGCTTTGACACAGTCAACAGACCTCCAGTCATAGTCTTGTCCCTATTGTTATTGTGCTGTAACAGTATTCCTGGTCTTTAGTTTAGACCTACTTGCATGTGTATCCACTACACAGTCTTTGAAAAAAAGGTTCAGGATATAACCAAGGGTTCTATTTCTTGTTTCATATATGGCCCCCCTAAGGGTTCTATATAGAACCCCTTTGTGGGGTTCAGGGGGTCAGGTTTTTTTTTGATCAGGGGTTCTTCTTCACTGAACCAACATTGGTTCCAAATAGAACCCTTAGGTTCCATATAAGGTTCTATAGAAGAATCTTAAGGGGTGTCATATATGAAGCAAACACGGAACCCTTTTTGGTTCTATCCAGAACCCTTTTTTTCTAAGAGTGTAGGCCTATTCCACACCTGCTTATTTTAGTAGCATGGATCTGCCACTGAGGCTAAGGGCGCTAGGGCGTGAATATTCTGGCACAAACTTATGCAGCTTTGAGAGGGAAATTAGTAGGCCTAGGCCAACAATTCAATTGTCTTGTACTCACTAACACACAGCCTGTGTCTTCATCTAAGTCCATATTTCCATGGGATTGTGAACAGACAGTCCACGATCAGTGAGCTCTGATATAGTCATGACATAGTTATAACTAATGGACAGTGGGGGGAGAACCCAAACAACACTTCATGGTTGCACTCACCTCTAGAGGACACTATTGTTCATCGCCCATAGATCATTAGATCCCTATTTACCTCTGACTTGAGTGAACTAAGGCTACACCAGTACGCTTTAGGAGCATATAAAATCACCTATACTGACATGGAAAATCGAATGTTTTGTAAATGCAGACTTCACTGTATTCCTGCTCAGTGGAATTTCATAAGTTGTTAGCCTAGACCTAGATCCTGTATGAGTCTAGGTTAGTCAAGTAAATTGTTTTTAAACAGTGTTGAATTTGCAGGGAGTGCTTGGAAAAACTAGATGGTATCTACATCTCATTCAATCTACCCTCTGAAAAAGTAGATAGCCATAGTATGTGTTCAAAACAGAATAACAAAATACCTTCTATCTTTGTTGTAGGCCTAAAGTGCATCAGTTACAGCGAATGACAGGAGTTCTTGCATAGTGAGTCAATTGCAAAGTTTCTCAACTTATCATAGGTTTGGCATCCTATGACAGTGGGACCTTACGAATGGGAACATTTCAGGTTTTGCATATACCTACAGATACTCCCATATTATTATGCAGTGTCGTTTTTTTAAATCAAGGAAACATTTTCCTCTTTTACCCAATGCAACGTAGTTTATTAGCCAACACCGTTATGTCACAACAACAAGCACCTTGTATTTTTCTAACAAGGATGAGTAATGAAGTCCAACAACTTTATCCTGAAAGTCTCAGTTGTTACGGTACATTATTAGCCTACTGCTATTCCTTAATCTACTGTTATCCATTGACCAATTAAAGTTTCAAATGAAAATACAATTAGCAATTTAATTGCCCATTTTACTGTAGAATAACCAAGTACCTCATTTATATGCACAATTAATTGACAATCATTTGGACGTGGGGAGCTAATCATATATAATCAAATCAGAGCAAATATATTTTCTAAAAATGATAGCTATTAAATCTGTGGTGGATGGAGTTTAGACTGACATTGCTAATCATTGTCAAATGTGTGTGTGCGTGCGTGTTTCGCTCTGTCTTTTATTGACCCAGGAGTATATTAGAACTCATTAGATGACAATTGTACAGTGTGTGTGTCTGTGTGTGTGTTTGTGTGTGTGTGTGTGTGTGTGTGTGTGCGAGCGTGCGTGCGTGCGTGTGTGCGTGCACGCGTGGGTGTGTTCTGCCCCTAGACAGACTGTAAAAACAAAAAGTTGCTGTCCATGGTGCTGGAAAAAAGTGTGCGTTGTCATACACAGTAAAAAAAAAAAAAAGAAGAGAGATCTGTCCAAGGTGCTGAAACAAGTGCTGTCCATGAACCATCATCACTGCTTATCTGAACACTAGCCCTGACAAGGTCAGCATCTGTTAAACTGGCCTCTGTCACAAATAGACCACCACACATGGACATGGTCTTACTGTACAGTAGTCTACTTGCACACATAGAGGGTCAGTCTGAGGCAAGTGGTGTGCAGTTACTCTCCAAGATAAAATAGGATCAATCATGATTGGACAACACTCTCTTATCTCTGTTTTGATTGTTTACTGGGATGCTCATTATATGAATCTACTTCCTGGTTCGACTGCCAAGAGGTTGTTGCTAGCAACCAGTCGTCTACCGGGCTCTCAAGTTGTTGTTTTCACGCTTTGCAATCATTGATCCTGGGGTCTGTGCAGGTTGATAGCTGCCAGAGACATCGGAAGAACTGTAAGTTCATTCATTTTTAGCACAAATCCCCCATGGCATACACATACCAGCATACATAATCACTTGTCAGAATGCACCCATAGATTCTGAACCATTTTCTTTGACATGCGTTAGGAACCTGTGGTTTTCTGTATACTAAAAAATGTATACTAATCAACTAATGACATGAAATAAATAATTATCTTTAAAAATGACTTTGTAAAAGCAAGAAAATAACTAGGGCTTTATAATGATGGTACACAAAATTTGGAGAAATGTTAGCATTTAGGGGGTTAAAATCTTCCAAAAAGTCACAGAGGATGCACTGAGGGACAAGTCAAAATGCTGAATTTTTACACTTTAGCAAGTCTTTATTCATAATGAAAATCAGATTGATTGCATTCTCCATGTGATCTTAATTAAAGGGCACTTCATTGAACATAACAGGCGTTTAGAAAATTCAATATTGGCGCACAAATTCGACTTAAAATATCAAGGGATGCAAAAAAAGGCACTCTTTTCATGGAACGACCCAGGTAACCTATTGATGTCTTAACCGTCACTGGCAGTATTATCCAGTATCCGCCTTTCTTACTACAGTGCAACGTTTCAGGTCACGCAGTTTTAAATAAGATAAAGGATTTGGTTGCATACTGATACATAGATTTAGGCTAGTTTAGTAGCTCAGGGTAAAACATTTTCCACAGTAGCCTATTTGATATATTTGTTGATAGAAATGACAAACTTCATGACACGGACTGTAAGGAATCTTAACTTTCCCGAGCAGGCTCACCCTAAAGGCATTCCATTGCCCTACGTCTTCTTTCCATTTCTACATTCCCACTTTACAAGCTTAAATGTCTACTTAATATGCTTTAATGCGTGCTCTTTAGAGCCAAGGAGCACTTCATCACTTTAATACACTTTTAAATAACATACTGTTAACTAGCAATGCCTTATGGAACAGCTTGTCTTACAGCTGGAAGGCGCCGCCATGGTATGATGGAGGTACCTGTTCGCCATTCACAATGAGACAGTAAAATGGGGACAGAGGCCTTTGCATAGCACTGCCTCTATATCAGTCACTGATGAATATTCATGAATCACAGTGTCATGACATGCTCTGTAATTGGCAGCAACATTAGTAATGACACTGCTGGTATCGAGGCCCTGCATATTCATGTCGTGCGGCAATATTTCCTAGTTGGGCTGTTTTTTCCCCAAAATGTATTCTGAAGCTGCAGGTGGCCTTGATGCCACAATCAATTGCCTGTTGGATTGAAAATCAGGGAAACCAATAGTTTCTTTGTAAATCTTTTTGTTGATGATTAATCTAGCTAGCCTAATCATTGTGGAAGACAACAGGATCTAAATAGGCAAATTTAGGTCTACATCTCACTGTTGGGCTTTGTATGAATTTAGGTCTAGCCTGTTTTAGGACAGTATATTTACTTGTATTTCAAATTGACAGGGTTTGATTAGATGCGATTTCATCTTACTCTCAAATCACATCTCTGTTATTTAACTAGGCTAATTCTAATTGATCTATATTAGAACCAGAAATAGATGAAATCACGAGGCAACATTGTATCTGACTCTGAGCCACTGACACTATTTACTGTTATTCCATCTTTGCTTCATAATTTGCTATGTTTCCATTTCGGTCCTTCTGAAGTCTCCTAGAATGGATGAGGGAATTGGCTCAAGCTTTGCATAAGCTGCATGGCTTTCTACTTGAGCAGCTGGATGGCAGGATTTTCTCGCCTCGTGCCTGCTGCACACTCCAACTTGTGGTGCTGATGAGGAGACTGTCCTGGCAACAGTTGAATAGGCCAGGCTCTGGTTGAAATCGATGGTATCAGGAAAAAGTTGCACACCAAACCACCACTGTTGGTCAGGGTAGAATAGCGACCACAACACTAGCGCCCTTGAGAGCAATTTCCTAAATCTTCAGTAAACTGAACAAGCAATGAAAAAGGGGTAGGCTAATTCTAACTGCTTTCAGAGACAGATCATGATGATGATAGGCTAGGCCGATAATGACGTGTGTTTGTCTTTTTTCTTCCCGGTGAAAGTTGTATTTTGTCTTGCAGGAAGCACAGCGTTCCGAAAGGCAGTCAAAGGAACTGCTGTCATAGCAAGTGGAGGATTGGTAGCCTTTTATGGCCTTACACAGCTGACTGGACACAGAGAAAAACAGTTGAGCCTCTAGCGTCCACATTGTTGAAATGCTACAGTGAAACTTGAAAACTGCATGTCAGCCAAGTCAAATATGTGCAGAAATCAACTAGGCTTAGAGACCTTGGTTACTTTTTGGTGATCTTGGTAATATTTGGCCTTGTAGACCTCAATTTAAATGGCTTGATGTATTAGGCCTATACAGTTTATGTTTAAAAATGATGAGATATCAGAAGATGGTTTGACAATGTTAATCCCATCCCTACAAAGACTTTGCTTATTCTTTATTTGTTATAATGCCATTTTGCTCATTGTCATCATCCCAAAGCATTAATGGGTAAGCAACTTCTAAGCAGTTTATATACAATGTCACTCATTATACATGCTGCTAAGAAATTAGGCTAGTTCTTCACATCTCCTTACTGATGACCTTTGAGTGACCTTTGAGTGACCTCTTCTGTAGTGTTTTGTCTGTTTGTTCTGTTGTAGATAATCTGGCCATACTTAATGTTACTGTACCATACTATCAATACTTTTAGTGTATTTAGGCTTCTGTATTAGCTTTTCTTTATAAGTTTCTCTGCAATATATTTTTTGTACTGTACAAAGTTATCTTAATGCATGTGGCATGCAGGTTTTGTCATTCATCTCAAAAGACAATATTTGGAAATGGGGTGGGGTATAGGGTTTATTATAAATTAGCATGTTATTTATTATTTTTTATTCCTTCGTGGTGGCTGCCATTTTTTCCCCACAGATAATACATGGTTTATTTTTTACAAAATCCATCATAAAGAATGTGAAGACATATGCATACTAATGAAGCACATTTATTCACGTGCAATGTCCCCTGGAGTCATATGACAATGAAATGGATGACTGGTTTGTTTGTGCTGATGGTCTAGGCCCGACTCTCGTTGAACTGGTGAACGTGGCCTTCCAAGACGAGCTCCCATCCAGGCAAGCCCAGCTAACGGCCTTGCTCAACACCCAGGAGTTTGATCTGCTCATTGTGGGGGGAGGAGCCACATGCTCAGATTGTGCCTTAGACGCTGTGACATGGAATAAGCTGCCATTTGCAGTCTACCAGTTGTTCCTAATGCTTTATCTGTCCATTCCCTGCTTTTCTTTTGCATGTGGATCATTTATTTGCAGCACACAGGATAGGCTAACTGCTGGCTTGAAGCAAGGCCGGAATTTACACTGAGTGTACAAAACATTAGGAACATCTGCTCTTTCCATGACATACACTACATTACCAAAAGTATGTGGTCACCTGCTCGTCGAACATCTCTTTCCAGAAACATGGGCATTAATATGGAGTTGGTCTCCCCTTTGCTGCTATAACAGCCTCCACTCTTCTGGGAAAGCTTTCCACTAGATGTTGGAACATTGCTGCGGGGACTTGCTTCCATTCAGCCGCAAGAGCATTAATGAGGTTGAGCACTGATGTTTGGCTATTGGGCCTGGCTCGTAGTCGGGGAGTCCAATTCATCCCAAAGGTGTTTGATGGGGTTGAGGTAAGGGCTTGGTGCAGGCCAGTCAAGTTCTTCCACACCGATCTCAACAAACCATTTCTGTATGGACCTCGCTTTGTGCACGGGGCCATTGTCATGCTGAAACAGGAAAGGGCCTTCCCCAAACTGTTGCCACAAAGTTGGAAGCACATAATCGTCTAGAATGTCATTGTATGCTGTAGCGTTAAGATTTCTCTTCACTGGAACTAAGGAGCCTAGACCATACAGCCCCAGACCATTATTCCTCCTCAGTTGGCACTATGCATTGAGGCAGGTAGCATTAGCCTGGCATCCACCAAACCCAGATTAATCCGTTGGACTGCCAGATGGTGAAGCATGATTCATCACTCCAGAGAACGCTGCAGAATCCAATGGCGGTGAGCTTTACACCACTCCAGCCGACGCTTGGCATTGCGCATGGTGATCTTAGGCTTGTGTGCGGCTGTTCGGCTATGGAAACCCATTTCATGAAGCTCCAACGAACAGTTCATGTACTGACGTTGCTTCCAGAGGCAGTTTGGAGTGTTACAACCGAGGACACAAGATTTTAACGCGCTTCAGCACTCGGCGGTCCCGTTCTGTAAGCCGTTGTTGCTCCTAGACGTTTCCACTTCACAATAACAGCACGTACAGTTGACCGGGGCAGCTCTAGCAGGGCAGAAATTTGACCAACTGACTTGTTGGAAAGTTGGCATCCTATGACGGTGCCACGTTGAAAGTCACTGAGCTCTTCAGTCAGGCCATTCTATTGCCAATATTTGTCTATGGAGATTGCATGGCTGTGTGCTCGATTTTATACACCTGTCAGCAACGGGTTTGGCTGAAAGATCCGAATCCACTCATTTGAAGGGGTGTCCACATACTTTTGTATATATAGTGTAGATTGACCAGGGGAATCCAGGTAAAAGCTATGATACCTTATTGATGTCATCTGTTAAGGCCTGTTCAATCAGTGAAGATGAAGGGGAGGAGACAGGTTAAAGAATTATTTTTTAAGCTTTGAGACAATTGAGACATGGATTTTGTATGTGTGCCATTCAGACGGTGAATGGGCAAGACAAAATATTTAATTGCCTTTGAGTGGGGTATGGTAGTAGGTGCCAGGTGCACCGGTTTGAGTGTCAATAACTGCAATGCTGCTAGATTTTTCACGCTCAACATTTTCCTGTGTGTATCAAGAATGGTCCACCACCCAAAAGGACATCCAGCCCACGTCAGGCCAGTGGTCGAAAACGGGTCATTGATGAAAGGACAAAGGAGGCTGACACAAATTGTGCAGAGCAACAGACGTGCTACAGTTAGTCCACTGACGGTCCAGTACAACATTGGTGCCTAAAGACCCATAAAAGAATGCACAACTCGTCGTACCTTGACACTAATGGGGTATGGCAGCCGACAACCTTGCAGAGTTCCACTTCTTTCAGCAAAAAACAAGAAACTGTGGTTGCAGTGGGCTAAGGAACTAAAACACTGGACAGTGGAGAATTGGGAAAACATTGCCTGGTCTGATGAATCCCGGTTCCTGTTGTTTTACGCTGATGGGAGGACTAGGGTATGGAGGAAACCACATGAGAACACGCATCCATCATGCCATGTGTCAACATTGCAGGCTGGTGGTGGTGTGATTGTGTGGGGTGTGTTTTAATGGCACACATTAGGCCGCTTGTTAAAAGTGAGGCAACATTTGAATATCTGAACGTCATTGACGATCAGGAGCATCCCTTCATCGCAGCAGTGTATCCATCCACAAATAGATTTTTTCAGCCGGATAATGCCCCCTGCCACAAGGCTAGGATTGTCCAGGAATGGTTCCACGAACATGACAGTGAATTTAGCTAGCTACAGTGGCCTGCCCCGTCACTAGATCTCAATCCAATTGAGCAGCTGTGGGATGAGATGGAACGAGCTATTTGGAGTAGAGATCCACTACCAGCCAACTTAACACAACTGTGGGAAGCATTGGAGTCAACATGGGACAGCAACCCTGTGGAACGCTTTTGACACCTTGTAGAGTCCATGCCCGACGAATTGAGGCTGTTCTGAGGGCAAAAGGGTGTGGTGCAACCTCAGTATTAGGAAGGCTACTATTCTATAGGCTATACTATACTATGTACAGTGCATTCGGAAATTATTCAGACCCCTTGACTTGTTCCACATTTTGTTACGTTACAGCCTTATTCTAAAATGAATTAAATAAACACATTTCCTCATCAATCTAAACACAATACCCCATAATGACAAAGTGAAAACAGGTTTTTAGAAATGTTTGCAAATATATAAAAAACAAGAAACAGAAATACCTTATTTACATAAGTATTCAGACCCTTTGCTATGAGACTCGAAATTGAGCTCAGGTGCATCCTGTTTCCATTGATCATCCTTGAGATGTTTCTACAACTTGATTGGAGTCCACCTGTGGTAAATTCAATTGATTGGACATGATTTGGAAAGGCACACACCTGTCTATATAAGGTCCCACTGTTAACAGTGCATGTCAGAGCAAAAACCAAGCCATGAGTTCAAAGGGATTGTCCGTAGATCTCCGAGACAGGATTGTGTCGAGGCACAGATCTGGGAATAGAGCTCCAGAGTTCCTCTGTGGAGATGGGAGAACCTTCCAGAAGGACAACCATCTCTACGAGACGGAAGCCACTCCTCAGCAATGCACATGACAGCCCGCTTGGAGTTTGCCAAAAGGCACCTAAAGGACTCTCAGACCACGAGAAACTAGATTCTCTGGTCTGATGAAACCTAGATTGAACTCTTTGGCCTCAATGCCAAGTGTCACATCTGGCATCATCCCTACGGTGAAGCTAGATGGTGGCTGCATCGTGCTGTGGGGATATTTTTTGGCAGCAGGGACTGGGAAACTAGTCAGGACCGAGGTAAAGAGGAACAGAGCAAAGTACAGAGAGATCCTTGATGAAAACCTGCTCCAGAGTTCTCAGGACCTCAGACTGGGGTGAAGTATCCCTTTCCAACAGAACAACGACCCTACGCACACAGCCAAGACAATGCAAGAGTGGCTTCGGGACAACTCTCTGACTGTCCTTGAGTGGTCAAGCCAGAGCCCAGACTTGAACCTGATCGAACATCTCTGGAAATAGCTGTGAAGCGATGCTCCCTATCCAACCTGACAGAGCTTGAGAGGATCTGCAGAGAAGAATGGGAGAAACAGATGTGCCAAGCTTGTAACGTCATATGCAAGAAGACTCGAGACTGTAATCGCTGCCAAACGTGCTTCAACAAACTGCTGAGTAAAGGGTCAGAATACTTATGTAAACACAATATATATATATTTTTTTATATACATTTGCAAAAAAATATATGTATATAAACTTGTTTTTGCTTTGTCGTTATGTGGTATTGTGTGATGAGGGGGGAAAACGATTTAATACATTTTAGAATAAGGCTGTAATGTAACAAAATGTAAAAAAAGTCAAGAGGTCTGAATACTTTCCAAATGCACTGTATACATCATCTTTTAGGGTATCATCAACAGCCAATATTCTGGGCTCGTGATTTGATAGTGAAATAGTCTGATTTCTCTACTAGTACATAAACTATGAACACTTAATTGTGGATATCACACACTATTAAGGGAAAACTATTTTGATTAGCCTCAAATTGTCTCCCTCTTAATTCTGATGAATCCGATTTATTCAGCTAGCACAACAGCTGCAGTTTGTAACCGCATTTTGCAGGGATTTTGAGTGGCGGCACACTTTTGTTCCAGTCCCCCCTCACAGCATCGGGTGGGGGGATATTCTCCATCCTGATGTTGCATAACCTCCTAGTCATTGTGCTGAAGCTGCCTCCAAGCCGTCTCCCCGGGGCTCAGACTGTAAGGCGCTTCAGAGGCCAGCTCCAGAGGATGGAACTGCAGAATAGCTAATAGGACTTGGAGGACTTTTCCCTGGAAAAGACCAGGGGGCAAAGTCCAATCACCAAAAAATGTAAAGATGTCTCTTTTGTTCCCCCTGATGAGGGTTCCTCTTGCAGTTACCATTAGATCCTAAATCAATTATCTATGCTGCTGGTTAGAGGTTTCTTTAAGCTGTTTTTCTCCTTTATCCATTTTGACTGTCTAATGGTGAAATAGGGGGGGGGTTTGGAAACCCCCGCCTCATCCCCCTTTCCTAATCCACTTTTACTTTCCCTTTCTTCTTTTCAAAATTGGGATTTACAGTGTTTATCCGTCAGGGACAGAACACAAGCCTCTAATGGTGGGAGTGACGAGCAGTTTCAATGTTAAATCATTTTATGGAAGCCAGACAATTTCTCCTGCGATATAGACCTACTTACATTTTAGATAACAATATATTGACAAAAACATGACAAAGTAAAGTGCATATATTCTTTTTTTAATCTTTTTCTTCTTTACTTGTTGGGTCCTTGAATTATTATCAAAACATTTTCACTCGTTTTTGTGGTTCACACAGTGAAGAATTATGAAAATGCTTGCCGTTTTTACCCAATGGAATACGTATGCCTGCACAAAATGTCTCCAATCATGCATTATTACAGCAGAAGGACATTCATATGAAAATAATATGTGATGTATTCTAAACATTTGGGACAATAAGTAGCCACATATCAGCTTGCTGTTGATCTGTTGCCTTGGTTCCCTTCCCTCTGTCAGATTTTAAAACTGCCCTGGTGGAGCGAGATGATTTCTCATCTGGGACCAGCAGCCGGAGCACCAAGCTCATTCACGGAGGAGTCCGATATCTACAGAAAGCCATCATGAAATTAGATTACGAACAGGTAAATGCTTCATTTTTTCTCTGCAGCTGACACTTATCCGGTGAATTCCTGGTCCGTCTGGTCATATTGCTTTATTTACCCTCCGTGATCATTTTTCATTCAGAAGAAGTCTTGACATGCTCGCTTTGAGTTACTGCCTGTGATTTCTTAAAGTTATTTCAAAGAATTCCTACAACTTGGAAAGAGAGGAAGGAGTAACTAGTGCCCCCTGTCATTATCAAGACGGGAATTAGGCTAATACAGGAAAATTATATCAGAGTAATGGGAGGAATAAAGCATTTAGGTGTTCTTTTGTCGATGTATTGTTAAGAAGAGACACCCAGGTTCAAACTCAAATGTCACAGTTTTCTGTTACATTTCAGAGCACTTGAAGAATCTCATTATTTTAGGCCTGTGTTTTCTTTGGAAGTCTTATTTTCCTATCTGTATGAACATGCTGAGGTCTTGGAGGTGAGCTGGAGAAGGGGCCAATTAGTGTGATTGCAGGAAACGTAACTGCACAGTCAGCAGCAGTGCAGCAGAGTACAGGCTTCTCACCTACTCTACATGCCAGGGAGGAAACGGAAAGCAAAAAATGAAGGCAACGCCATTCTGTATTTGTTTTGGGCTGGCAACTTTGGTCATCCATGACTACAATAACTTTTACATGTTTCTACTAATAAACAATTAATCACCATTATACTATTTAAATCCCTGACCTAACAAGATATATGTATATATATATATACATATATATATATATAAATGGGTATATATATATATATATCTGTTGTTCTCAAGAAATACATTGACCTTACGCTATTTCACAGGACTCCACTAGCATAAATGTATTAAATGGTTATTGATTCACACTTCATGGTTATATAAGCTACTCTGATAGGAGTCAGTGTATTTCAGTATTTTTTCTAAGGTTACCTCAGTACTATTGTATTAGGATTGGGAGAAACATTTTTTAACCAGTCTTCAGAAAGGGCTATGTGGATATGATTGAGCTTGTACTATGATTTTACTCCCTGGAAATATTTTGTATTTTCTTTTCTCCTCCAGTATATGATGGTGAAGGAAGCACTACAATAGCGTTCCAACCTTCTGGATATCGTAAGGACAACCTCCCATCTCAGCATCTTAGACAGTTTCTCAGTACGTACACCACCGAAAATAACACATGAAGCAGTAAACCTTTCCCTCGGTAAAGACATGGAGTTTTGAAGATGGAGATAAGTTCAGCTGAATGACAATAAACTTCAAGAGAGGTCCATCGTGGGTGAGGGTAAAATGGCTGATGGTCCACCGTTCCTGATCACCATCTTACCATCTCACCCCGGCTCGCTGAGCCTTGTGTGAACTTAGGGGCTTGATTTGATTGGTGCTGCCTGGTATCATGAGCGTTAATTGCACATGACATTTAAGATCCGTCTCTGGTATTTAAAGGAGTGTACAGGTGTGCCTCATTACTGAAGGGTGTGGGAAATCTGGATTGGCTTCCAGTGCTCTGCCATGCATTGCGTAAGTCATCATGCCAACACAGATCCTATATCCATCACACACAGGAGTGCACATTTTACACCAACCTACCTTCCTAATTCCATTGTAATCCATAAAGCTCATAATGTATTATTCGTTGTTTATTTTACATGTACAGAATGATACCTAATTGATTCATAGTAAATCGTCTGGATTTGATGACATCATCAAGAGGCACTTTCTTATGACCTTTTCTAATGATCTTTTTGATTACAGACAGTAGAAATGCGCCTGTTTCACATACAGTGGGGCAAAAAAGTATTTAGTCAGCCACCAATTGTGCAAGTTCTCCCACTTAAAAAGATGAGAGAGGCCTGTAATTTTCATCATAGGTACACTTCAACTATGACAGACAAAATGAGGAAAAAAATCCAGAAAATCACATTGTAGGATTTTTAATGAATTTATTTGTAAATTATGGTGGAAAATAAGTATTTGGTCACCTACAAACAAGCAAGATTTCTGGCTCTCACAGACCTGTAACTTCTTCTTTAAGAGGCTCCTCTGTCCTCCACTCGTTACCTGTATTAATGGCACCTGTTTGAACTTGTTATCAGTATAAAAGACACCTGTCCACAACCTCAAACAGTCACACTCCAAACTCCACTATGGCCAAGACCAAAGAGCTGTCAAAGCACACCAGAAACAAAATTGTAGACCTGCACCAGGCTGGGAAGACTGAATCTGCAATAGGTAAGCAGCTTGGTTTGAAGAAATCAACTGTGGGAGCAATTATTAGGAAATGGAAGACATACAAGACCACTGATAATCTCCCTCGATCTGGGGCTCCACGCAAGATCTCACCCCGTGGGGTCAAAATGATCACAAGAACGGTGAGCAAAAATCCCAGAACCACACGGGGGGACCTAGTGAATGACCTGCAGAGAGCTGGGACCAAAGTAACAAAGCCTACCATCAGTAACACACTACGCCGCCAGGGACTCAAATCCTGCAGTGCCAGACGTGGCCCCCTGCTTAAGCCAGTACATGTCCAGGCCCGTCTGAAGTTTGCTAGAGAGCATTTGGACGATCCAGAAGAAGATTGGGAGAATGTCATATGGTCAGATGAAACCAAAATAGAACTTTTTGGTAAAAACTCAACTCGTCGTGTTTGGAGGACAAAGAATGCTGAGTTGCATCCAAAGAACACCATACCTACTGTGAAGCATGGGGGTGGAAACATCATGCTTTGGGGCTGTTTTTCTGCAAAGGGACCAGGACGACTGATCCGTGTAAAGGAAAGAATGAATGGGGCCATGTATCGTGAGATTTTGAGTGAAAACCTCCTTCCATCAGCAAGGGCATTGAAGATGAAACGTGGCTGGGTCTTTCAGCATGACAATGATCCCAAACACACCGTCTGGGCAACGAAGGAGTGGCTTCGTAAGAAGCATTTCAAGGTCCTGGAGTGGCCTAGCCAGTCTCCAGATCTCAACCCCATAGAAAATCTTTGGAGGGAGTTGAAAGTCCGTGTTGCCCAGCAACAGCCCCAAAACATCACTGCTCTAGAGGAGATCTGCATGGAGGAATGGGCCAAAATACCAGCAACAGTGTGTGAAAACCTTGTGAAGACTTACAGAAATGTTTGACCTCTGTCATTGCCAACAAAGGGTATATAACAAAGTATTGAGAAACTTTTGTTATTGACCAAATACTTATTTTCCACCATAATTTGCAAATAAATTCATTAAAAATCCTACAATGTGATTTTCTGGAGTTTCTTTCCTCATTTTGTCTGTCATAGTTGAAGTGTACCTATGATGAAAATTACAGGCCTCTCTCATCTTTTTAAGTGGGAGAACTTGCACAATTGGTGGCTGACTAAATACTTTTTTGCCCCACTGTATGTAGTACCAGCCGGGTAGGCACCCAATCAGATTGAGCAAAAACATGCAAAACACCATGAGATAGAATTCATAGCAAGCAGTGCACTGGATTGACATTCAGATGAACTGTAATGACATTCACTCTCATGGGATGGGTGGCCAAAAATAACTAACTGAAAGCCACACCCCCAAAAATCCATGAATATGACCACAGTGAGGCATGTCACTGTGTTTCTATGGCTATATGCACCATGCCACTGCCTACTTAATTTGTTCATTTAGCAATAATCCAGTGCCTTTATCAGTCAGCACATCCATATTTAAGCTTCAATTAGCTTTCAAAATGCTTAATGTTCTCTCAGACTCATGGCAAAATGTGTATAATTACAGGAAATTTGCTGTAAAACAGCAAAATGTTCTCTGTCTCATGGCAAAATGTGTATGATAACATTAGATAACCTATACAACTGCAGTTCTCTTTGCCCCATGAGAAATGTGTAGAATTTTAAGAACCCTTTTGGTTCCAGGTAGAACCCTTTTGGGTTCAGTGTAGAACCCTTTCCACAGAGGGTTCTACATGGAACCCAAAAGGGTTCTACCTGGAACAAAAAGGGTTCTCCTATGGAGACAGCCGGAGAACCCTTTTGGAACCCCTTTTTCGAAGAGTGTATGGTGCTGGAGATAGTGAATAAGAGGTTAAAATTGTTTATTTCCCCTTTAATTGTACCTTTTCCACTGTATGTGAAAGGTGGTGGCAGCTTCCCTACCACTGGGCAGAGATCAAGATGTACGACCTGGTGGCTGGAGCCCAGTGCTTGAAGAGCAGCTACATCCTCAACAAGACCAAGGACTCTGGAGCTCTTTCCTGTGTTGAAGAGAGACAAACTGCTGGGAGCCATTGTCTACTCTGACGGTAAGCTGCAAACCATTTCATCTCAGTGGTCCAATCAGTCCTATGTGCAAAAAAGGCCCTGCACCTTTTAAGATCCCTTTTTTTCCCAAAGAATCCGGTTTTGTAAATTATATCTCTGTCACGCTAACATATATGTTATAGTCCCATATAGAACATATTATATATTATTTTATCTTTATTATTATCTTCCCTCCTTAATCTTTGGCCTTTTAGGTTCCCTCGTAGAAATAACCCTTTTCATGCACAGCAATGTAATTGCTGGCCTGGCTATGTGAGCGTAAACAAATGAGAAATAACATGGCTTAAAGCAGAAAATAGCCAGTAGGCATTCCCTTGTTAGTTCCAACCAGTCCCAGGACCAATCTTTCTCCAGGCTAAACGTGCCTCGTGTTGGCATCAGAAAAACAAAGCATATGTTGATTGTTAGCCAGGGTGTACATAGCATGTCCTGTTTACTCAAGGTCTCCTCCGTAGCCTCAAACTCCCAACTTGGTTTCTCCAGGCTATCTGTCAGACTTCATTTAACATTTGAGGATATGTGGATTCCCATGTACTGCAAAAAGGCAACATATTTCTAAGGGAATGTGTCTGCGATCTGAGCAGTGATCTGTCAACCTTACGCATTTAGCAGAAGTAAGTGGGAGAGGGGGCATTGTGCTCAAGCTATTTATATTTGTTTTTTCAATGGAAAAATAGCTAATATGATTTTATATATTAAAAAAACAATACGTTTTCTAAATATCAGATTGTTTTGGGAGAAGACAGAAAATTAAAAGCCACAAAGACTTGGATTGAAATATTATGTTGTTTTGTATGTGTTAGCCTATACACTTTTTCCCTCAAGCTGTCATTTAAAAAAAAAATACCATTATTCAATTGGGGACTATTATGGGAATTACATTTTCAAAGCTGACCTTCCTTTTTGGGGTTTGGTCTTTGATTGCTTCAGTTCATCTCCTCAGGATTCCTCAAGCCATCATATTCACATAGTTTCAACATGTAGACATGCCTTAGATATATGGAGTCGTGACAAATGTATACGATTTAGTCAGAAATGACTAAATATATTGTGGTACAACACATACACACATGCTGAGCTACAGATCCAAATATTCAAGCTGAAATGGATCTATTTCAAATTTGATGGCAGTGAATAGTATTATATCCTACGCAAAATTACAGTTTAGCTGTGATAAGGTGATATATAACAATTATTACAATTTTTTTTTACATTATTACACATTTTTTGAGGAAATACAGTCTCTTTGTGTGTATTTATCTCTCCTCCCTTCATTGCCCTCCTCTCCTTTAGCCAGAGGAGTAATTCACAGAAGCGTCTGGGATAATAACTGTGTCCCCCGCTGTACCTGCAACAATTTAATTGGGCAAGTCAGCCCAGCCAAGCATCTCTCTCTCTCATGACTGGGAGACATGAAATTCATTGTCATTATTGTCCCTGTCATTTTGCAGCATTTTGTCCAGCCATAGAGTTCCTCTCACTCCAATGATTGTTCTACCTCCAGGAGGCGCGGATTACAGCGGAGGAGGAGGTAGGGGCTTTAAGGGAGGGGGCTGGGCCTCCACTCAACTGGGAGACATGACGCTCGGCGCCCTATGCTCACTATTGATGGCTTGTGCTTTCATTCTCAGATTATTTGTATGACATATTATCATTATTCGCATCGTTATGATTATCAGATTATAATCCCATTGTTATTAGTATGCCATGGTAATAATCCCTTGTTACACCAGCTGATTTCAACTGGAATGAAATCACAGTGAACATTGTGATGAATGTGGTCTGTAATCAGATTATTTGAACATTGTGATGGGTGTAGCTCTAACCTGGGCGCTGCCATCGTGTGACAGGCAGCAGAGACAGGCACATAGTGGAGAACTGTGAATCATGAGGTTAGAGGTCAGCAGGGGGCTCAACAATCATCCAGGATTAGACACACTGACTCTAGCCCCTAAGTATCTGATTTGCTGTGTACACCCACAGCACAGTGCACGTTGGCCAACCATACACTCTAATGGTCATATTCAGCCCACAGAGATTTGGAAGGGAATACTATGGTCTGTCTAATACATCATGGCTGGGTGCATACTCTTGTATGTAATTCATTCTAAAATGTGGCCTTTAAATCTGATGTTTTCTTGTGTTTTACTTTTTTGTTTCCTGTTTATTTATTTTTCTTAGTGGTGGAATGGCTCGGAGCATGCGGTAGCATTAACCAGCAGAGCCTACCAGTTACCTAGCCTCTGGTCGTTCAAACCGCAAATAAATCAGGGCACAAAAGAACCTGCTCATTCCTGCAAAGTAGCAACCTTCTCTCCTCCTCAAGGCCAGCAATGAGGACTTGAACCCCGACCTGGTAATAACAAACAGAGAGAAAGCCGTCCAAGACACCAACATTAAAAGTGATTGATCATCTCTATTCTCTTCTCTACTTTAAACCAAAAGATTTCCCAGCGATAAATCTTCAAAGATGTACATAAGAAACCCTTCCTAATGAAACCGGGCTTTGTTCATTTGTCACCTTTTAGACTCTTTCATTTAAATGACAGAATGTATGACTTGCTGACTCTTGAATATAGATCTTGGGTATATTCTCAAGCCAGAGAGGGATTCATCCATACATCTTCATACCAGATTCCTCTCTTCATTAAAAGGATTCTGAGGAGGGATCTTCTGCTTTACAAATAGATCCGTCCCTGTCAGAATCCTGCTCCTGATGCTGATGTATTGGACAGCATGGCTACCAGGGACATTGCGAATGATTATTTTTCAATTATCACTACCATTATCACCCCCCCGCCCCTGTTTTTCACCCATTTTGAAAGGGAGCAGTATTAGTGATTGATTTTAAGTTGAGTCTATCCTCACTTGACCTAGTCTCCTGCGTTTCCTAACTGAGCTGCCTATTAAATCGGGAACAACGTGTATGAAGCTCACACATTATAGGGATTATGTTTCCTGTAACAAAATGAGTGTCATGCTTGGAGGCAGTGACGGCACACTTGCGGTCTCATGCAGTGTGTGTGTATAAAAAATAGGCATGGGCTATCAAAGAACAGGTTAGTAAACTCCTAGCTCTCAACTTGGTGGGTTTAACACTTTGAGCCCAGCTCGCTGAGCCCAGCCCGCTGCTCTTCTTGTGGAGCCCCCTAGCCCAGTGCAGGGGAACGGGGGTTGGGGAAGTCAGGGCCCGCGTACCCCACTGCACACACAGGCCAAAGGCCCACTGTGGCTTTAAGTGTCCTCCTTGTGTGGCCAGAGCAGCCATCCCACTGATACAAAGTGACAGGGACAGATGTGACATATCGGTTCCGACACACTTCCATACCACCAGTCACAGGCTGGGGGTGACTCACATCCTCTCCCCTGGTCCTGTCCCCCCGCTGCAGGACAACACAACGACGCTCGAATGAATCTCGCCATCGCCCTCCCTCACTGCTGCCAGGTATAGGACTGCCATAGCCAATTACACTGAAGTGGTGCACCTACTGAAGAGGGCAGATCCTCAGATGGGCACGGAGAGGGTCTGTGGAGTGCGTTGCAGGGACGTGATCGCAGGTAAAACCACAGCTACAAAGCCGCTGCTTCTTCCTCCCTGCTCCCTAGCACTCACCACGAGGCGCTAACGCTCAGAGCCTGCCTGTTAGGGAGCCCTGTTAATCAGGGCTATTTTGCACATAGTCATAGCACATCTAATGTGGGGCTTTAATATTTTATAAGGGTTTTATGGTGTAAAGGGCTCTTTCAGATCTGCTAGCAATGTAATACGGAATGAGCGTTCTCCAAATGGCCTTACTTACCTTTTAAATGTCATGCATAGGAATGGCTTTAGAGGAATAAAGCTGTAAGGGGAACAGATGGGTTTCATGAGTAACCAAGATTTGAGGATCTCAATACATGACTGCCCCCTCATGTTTTGAAAGATGGAAGTGGTGCTTTTCTTTCTTTTTATTCTGAAGAAGAAGAAACATCTCACTTTCGTTTATGAGAGAGAGACCTCACAAGGAAAGTGCTACTGGGAACACATTGAATCAGTATTTTGCTTTAAATTCCAACAAAATGTCATTTTTATGTCAGAGGAAAATTTCTCCGCCTTCATTTTGACACAAGTCAAATTAGGAGGATGGTCCATCATTCAAGTCATTGTCAAAACAGATCATTTAGTTTCATCACGCTACCTTTGATATGTGCCCCATTATAAAGGCTCGTCAACACCAGGCAGCATATTAACAAACATTGACATGCATCCCAAATGGTAGCCTTAGCCATATATAGTGCACTACTTCTGACCAAAAGTACTTAGCTTAATAGTGGAAAGGATGCCATTTGGGACACATACATTTCCCTGTGCACATTAAAAGCACTCCCTCACACACTGCCTCTTGGGCTGCACTTTGACACAAAGAGGCGAGAGGGAAATTAGGTGTGTCTGTTTCCTATTAATTACAATCCTCTGAAGTCTCCCATGGACACACGCGAGCCACTCTATTACGGAAGGGGTGTCGGCTGATAAATTAATAATCCCGGTTGTCACTGGGTACAGATGAATGGCTCCTGATGATTGATGCTGTTTTCTTTCATAGGGCAGGAATTTGATGTCAGAGCCAAATGTGTTATCAATGCCACGGGACCTTTTACCGACGCACTGCGGAAAATGGATGATCAGAAGAACCCCAACATCTATCAGCCCAGTGCTGGGGTGCACATCGTCATCCCGGGCAATTACAGGTAACAAACGACGCCCCCTTCCGTCTCTGTCACATCCCCCCCCTGCGTCACTGTATCATTAGCGCCTGCCTGATCAATTCATTAGCACCTTCGGCTGAGCCACGGAGACAGGGACAGCCAGGACAAAACATAGGTACTCTTTAAGATTAAAGAAGCTCTTGCATGGATGGTTCAGAACAGGTACTTACTGCTGAGGGGCTCTGTTCAGGAGCATCAGGTCCTTTTGTGTATCTTCACACTTCCTGTTAGGTCGACGAGCCCATTTTTGAAGAGTGAAATCAAGCAAACAGATGGCATTGTATGCCGTTTATCTCCAGATTAATTCCGATTTTTGAAGAGAGCTTTTGGCCTACTCAACCAGACTTTCCTGTGATGCTGTTGCAAATTGACTTCCTGATTGGATTCCTCCCTACTCAGCTGGTTTTCTTGATGATGCATGTTATTTGTGTTCACTGGGGAACAAAGCTAACCCCCCCTTCCTGCCACCTCTACCCCTCCACTATTTCCTGTATTAAATTGAGTCAGTACCATGTGCGTGTATTTTAAACAGGACAATATGTGGGCTATGGTGTGGCTGGAACTATACGAGAGCAGCGGCGTAGCTGGAATTGAAACCAGCAGAATTAATCTCCTGGAAAGAGAGTTGACAGGAGCCTGATTATGGGGTGTCCCCCAGTTGGCCCTCTCACGCCCCCCAGCAGACCAAAGGTTAATGCAGTCTTCTTGTTTGCTTCCTCCCCTCTACCTCCACCACTCCCCCCTCCACCACACCCCTGCCCCCTACCTTCAGTCCAGACAACATGGGTCTCCTGGACCCAGCCACCAGCGATGGACGCGTCATCTTCTTCCTGCCCTGGGAGAAGATAACCATCGGCGGAACCACAGACACTACCTCAGCCCCGATGTCGAAGGTGACTATGACATAGGCCTAGGATTGAAAAATTACAGTAACTTTCCCCCCAAAAGATATCCTGGTTGAAGGATTCTAGATGTCCTGCTTATTTCTTCCTGATTCCAGGAATCTTCCAGACTTCTGGAAAACCTAGGATTCTGCAACCCTACACGCACCTGCTTATGGTTTTTCAGAGGGATTCACAGTGTAAAAATATAACATCTCTACCGATACAATTATTAAGATCATATTTATAACATAATTTTTTACAAATGTTTAATAATGCCACATGGGTTGGTTATCTATATATTATACAATGGGTGGGTCTAATCCTGAATGCTGCTTAGTTATAATCGCATGCCAGCCGGTGTCTATTCCACATCTGACTGTGCAATCCACTGTCTCATCAGCCCAGCCAGGCAATTTATAAACTTGATCTTCACTATAAAAAGCATCTAGATATTATCTCACATTTCTTTTAGACTAAGATTTAGTTTTCAACAGCGGAGATTTGAATAAACCTTGCTGTCTGTCTCTCCGACATTTGCAATATTGTTTCAATATTCAAATTCCATCTCCAGCTGTCCCATAGTAATGAACGTGTTGGGACGAGACAGACAGACAGGCAGCATTTCTCAACTAGTCGAAATCATGAATCAGCTGGCATAATTTGTATGGATATATACAAATCAAATTTTATGTCAAAGGAAGAAATGTAACTTGAAAAAGTTCAAACGAGATGAAGTGCAGCTAGTTTGCAGACTGTCCAGCTTCAGTTTGAATTGATTGTGTTAGCAGTGTTGTTTGCACATTTTCTATGCCAGTTGAAATCGTGCCTCATTAGCTCATTGTTATGGATGTATCCAAATAAATGTCACTAGAAAACAGCTTAAACAAAAGCAAATGCAGCTACTTTGTTATTATTCTCTCTGCACTGTTTGACATGACTGTAAGTTAACCGTAGTTGGCTAGCTAGCAAGCAAGGGATAAGAGCGTTGTCAGCCAGTATGGCAATGGAACATTTAGAACGAACGATTGGGTCATGTCCATAAATACAGAACAAAAAGACTGAATGACTGGATCGCGTCTCTGGGAACCGAACCAATAGAACGAACGACCAGCCGGCTTGGGTAGCATCCCTAGATTTGTGTCATGACTATATCTTGTGAAAGGATGAAATAGTATGAATAAATTCATAAAAAAAATAAAAAAAATGAAAATATGTATATGTATTTTGGTAACCCTTTGTATAAAAGTGATAATGCCCTTGAAGCCGGTGTTTGGAGGATATATTGGCGCAGTTTGCCGGACCTCGACTTCGTCTCGGGCCTAACGACACCCGTGCCAATATCCTCCAAACACCGGCTTCTAGGGCATTATCACTTAAATAACTTCATTAGCCTATATCTCCAGTGATATCAAATGTCTGGATCATTTAAAAAAAATTGATATGAGTGAAACGATCATATTCTATACATCATCAAGTGAATCTCGTATGGCATTATGGAAGGGAATGCCATGACGCTAAAGCTATAGCTTGGCAATGTCAAAACATGTTTCCTTCACAAGCCATGAATCACCAGTGTGCTTTGCATTTACACTTACGGCATTATAGCCCTGACATTAGAATCATACCTAATTCATAAGACATTTATGATAATAAATACACGTCCGACAATCTCACAGTATTTTTTTTCCCTCTCTAGTTTTACAAATAGCTGATGGAGCAAGCAGCTGACTGATACAAATGGGCTAATGTGATGGCAGTGTAGCACAGTGTAGGACTTCCACCAGATATTAATTCATCAGGAGGGCACAGAGTGCAGACAGATACAAATTCCTGCTTTAATTATGCATGGTACCTGCAGTCGAGAAACAGGAGACATCAACCAACACCACTTTGAGGATATCTTATAGGAACTTTATGAAGCCCTATTTGATTTCTTACATGGTTATTTTGTTTCCTTCAGCTACAGTATAATGCCTTGCTGCCCTGTTGTTTCCCTAAACACTTAGGAACAAAATAGATTATCTGTTTTATACTCCCCTATACTGTACCTCCACATGGGAGGTTTGTTAATGAATAAGTGAAAAATAACCAATATCGCATTAAATTATATTGTTTTCGATTTGCGATTTTTATTTGGGGCCTCGATGGCTTTGGCGACTAACTGGTTTATCAAATCCCAGGGAGACTATATTAAATGAAGGACTGGTGGGTATCTAAACAGAATGCGGTGCTATCGATTTTGGAGAAGTGGTCTAATTGTTTTCAGTGGACAAGGGGTTGTTGAGATTATTTGATTGATTATCTTGATTCTAGTCTGCCTCCACATCCTCTCTTGGCCAGCCAATCTAATGGCACGGTAATCCCAAAACATTGCGTTCTCCATTATTTTTAATCTGTCATCATTTGCTATATCCGGCATAAGATTAGCCCAAAAAGCTTTTTCACATTTCCTACTCATTAGCTGCCCAGCTTTCCTTTACGTCTAGCGAGACCTCGAGACAGTGGAGAGGTGGCACCTGTACAGTACAGTAGCTCTGTCTGTATGGAGCGTATGGAGGAGGACTATGTGTCATGGTGGCTCAGGTCTCAGACCAGCGTCCCAGGAGGCTCCAGGCTGCAGCCAGCGTGCTCTGAGCTCTGGACGGCCGGCCGGGCTGACATGTGGCGTATGTCTGGGCGAGACCCTGTCTCCCCAAGTCCTGTGGTCACAGTCGGAGCAGAAGGCCCTGCAGCCCTAGAAAGACAAAAAGCAAGTGTGAAGTGATGGAGCGGGAGGCCATGAGGCAGCCGACTCCTCTCCTCCGTCTCATCTGTCCGTCCTTGCCTGTGGACGTGCTGCGGCTCCAGACGTGGAGTCTCCAGTCATCCGAGCAGCAGAGAAAAGGAGGAGAGGAGTGGTGGATCGTTCCAGGGGGGATTTGTCACATTGCGCGGTAGTGTCACCTCGGTGGAGACACAGTGGCCTGGAGTGGACAGGCAGTGTCTCCTCAGTCCTTCCTCCAGTCCTTCCCGTTAGGAAGTGGTCTCCATGGCTTCTCACAGTCACACCAACCTCTGAGTGACACCCAGCAGACAGCTCCAGATCCCTACTGGAACCAGACCTGGGTTCAAATACTATTTGAAAACATTTTAAATACTTTAGCTGGGCTTGATTGAGCTTGCATGTCACAATAGAACTAATAGAATAGTCACAAAGCTGCAAACGCCACCCATCTGGCTCTCCAAGCAGGTTAAAGCAATCACTTATAGTATTATAAAGATTTCAAATAGTATTTGAAACCAGGTCTAACTAACAGTGCTGTAACAGTAGCACACCACTGGCCTGCTGCTGCAGCTGAAGCACTGGGCCTGCTTTGTTCTCCTACTGCAGTACGGACTGACTGGACTCTCTGGCCTGGTGGAATGTTTCCACACCATTCCCTGATAATGACTCATCCCAACAAAGGACCCATCAGTTCAACTCATATTGTCTCTCATATAAAAAAAAAAATAATTGCACTCTTTTTCATAATGTATCCTTCACATCCCAAACAACCCACATTTCGGAGTGGAAGAATATTTCCTTTGTTCACGGCCGTATTTTCTGAGGAAGGGTAAATGTATATGTTTTCAGTGTGAGTTGAAAGATTTTGGGGTGTGGACTGAAACGCCCTACTGTATACCCACAAAGTTTAAGTCAGTCAGACTGAGCCGGTGAACTCTTGAACGCAACCAGCCCCCATGGTTAATACAGCCAGAGATGGAGTCAGAGGTGCGTCCCAAATACCACCATATTCCCTATATAGTGCACTACTTTTGACCAGAGTTCTGTGGGCCCTGGTCGAAAGTAGTGCACTAAATAGGAAATAAGATGCCATTTGGGATGCAGCCAGAGATGTTGTTTATCATGCATAGATCTCACTTTGCACCGGCGCTACAAATGTGCATTGTATTCATCTGCTCCCCTTTTAGGCCATGTGAGGCCTTCAGCCCCAGAGCTACTCAGCTGTCATAAATGTTTAAAAAAATGCCCTTTGATAACGAGTTTGTCATTGTTTTATTCAGAAATATCAACCAGCCCATTATGGTGGCAGCAATTCTTTTCAATCGATACACAACAGCATATTAATATTTAATTCTTTATATGTCACCACGATATAAAGAGAGAGTGGATTTTGTGGGGTAGGAGCTGGAACTAATTTCTTTTCTAGCAGTAGAGAGTGAGGTGTTATTTAGGCTTTAGTTGGGGCTGGGATGTGGTGGAATAGAGAGAGCGAGGCCTCTGGATTGCAGTAGCAGCATGCAATGATTTCACTAGATGTCCATGCCTCTCATAGCTGTGTCTCTCCTGCCATGTGTAGCATAATGTGTGTGCATGGGCTTGTATTACTATCCTCATGGGTACCAGAAATCCCCAAAAGTCCCCCCAAGGATAGTAAAACCAGAAATTCTCCCACGTTTAGGGTTAGAATAAGGGTTAGGTTTAGAATTAGGGTTAGGGTTAGGGAAAATAGGATTTAGAAGGGAAATTCATTTCAGGTGCCCACAAGGATAGTAAAACATATGGTGGGTGTGTTAGTGTTTGTCACGCATGTCCTTCTGCGTGTGTGTATATTTGTCTGTGCATGTGCGTGGGTGCGTGCATACGCCTGTGTGTGTGTCTGTGTGTGTGTGGTCTCACTCTATCTGGTCTCTTTGTCCTGTGCAGTGAGGAGAGGAGATGTCTTGGCAGCCTGGAGTGGTATTTGTCCGCTGGTCACAGACCCCAACTCCAAGGACACTCAGTCCATCTGCAGGAATCATAAGTTACATAATCATATTGTCCACATCAGTGACAGTGGACTGGTCACCATGGCTGGTTAGTCTGGACATTCAACTGTTTCAATGCTAATCATGCTATACATATCACTTACTCTGTGTGAGATAATACAGGCCTATACTTGAATTGCAGCACTAACTAGTCCATTGCAGACAGTGTGGTAATAACACCATGACAGCGATTACAGCCTTCAGTATTCTTGGATATGCTGCTACAAGCTTAGCACACCTGAATTTGGGGAGTTTCTCCCATTCTTCTCTGCAGATCCTCTCAAGCTCTCTCAGGTTGGATGGGCCTACCATAAAGGCCTAATTGGTGGAGTGCTGCAGAGATGGATGTCCTTCTGGAAAGTTCTCCCATCTCCACAGAGGAACTCTGGGGCTCTGTCAGTGGCCATCAGGTTCTTTATCTCCATGACCAAGGCCCTTCTGCCCCGTTTGCTCAGTTTTACAGGGGGCGGCCAGCTCTAGGAAGAGCCTTGGTAGTTCCAAACTTCTTGAATTTATGAATGATGGAGGCCACTGTGTTCTTGGGGACCTTCAATGTTGCAGACATTTTTTGGTACCCTACCCCATATCAAAGGGTCTGAATACTTATGTAAATTGGTATTTCAGTTGTTGTTTTTTTATACATTTGCAAAAATTCTAAACCTGTTTTCGCTTTGTCATTATGGGGTATTATGTGTAGATTGGTGAGGAAATGGGATATTCATATAATAGGGATATTCATATAATATAATTTCATGAAATCACAAGTCCAATACAGCAAATGAAATATAAACATCTTGTGAATCCAGCCAACATTTCCGATTTTTAAAATGTTTTACAGCGAAAACACAATATATATTTATGTTAGCTCACCACAATAGCCACACACAACGCCATGTTTCCACCGCAAAGGTAGCTTTCACAAAACCCACAAATAGAGATAAAATTAATCACTAACCTTTGAACAACTTCATCAGATGACAGTCTTATAACATCATGTTATACAATACATTTATGTTTTGTTCGAAAATGTGCATATTTATAGGTATAAATCGTAGTTTTACATTGCAGCCACCGTCACAAATAGCACCAAAACAGCCAGAATAATTACAGAGAGCAACGTGAAATACATAAATACTCATCATAAAACATTTATAAAAAATACATGTTGTACAGCAAATGAAAGATAAACATCTTGTGAATCCAGCCAATATTTCCGATTTGTTAAGTGTTTTACAGCGAAAATACAACATATATTTATGTTAGCTCACCACAATATCCAAAAACACAACGCCATTTTTCCACCGCAAAGGTAGCTTTCACAAAACCCACAAATAGAGATAAAATGAATCACTAACCTTTGAACAACTTCATATGATTCAGATGACAGTCTTATAACATCATGTTATACAATACATTTATGTTTTGTTCAAAAATGTGCATATTTATAGCTACAAATTGTGGTTTTACATTGTGAATACGTCGCCATAATGCACCAAATTGTCCGGAGAAATTTTGGACAGTCTCGTAATCTAACCAAAAAACTCATCATAAACTTTACTAAAAAATACATGTTGTACAGCAAATGAAAGATACAATGGTTCTTCATGCAACCGCTGTGTTAGATTTTAAAAAATTACTTTAGTACAAAGTACAGCATGCAATATTGTGAGACAGCGCCCAGCAATTCTCTGCCTTGTTGGAGCCAACATATACCACAAAAATACGAAATAACATCATAAATATTCTCTTACCTTTGATGATCTTCCATCAGAATGTAGTGCAAGGAGTCCTAGTTCCACAATAAATCGTTGTTTTGTTTTAGAATGTCCATTTCTTCTGTCGAATTATCAACTTTGGCTAGCATTGTGGCGCACACGTGTCCATCATCTCTTGGCGCATGGAACAAAAAATTCCAAAAGTCACAATAAACGTCGAATAAACTGGTCAAACTCGGTTGAAAATCCATCTTTATGATGTTTTTCTCATATGCATCCAATAAAGTCAGAGACGGAGCATTTCGTCGTGTATACCTAACGCATTTCAGAAGACAATGTGGGGTTCCCTGGTGCGCAGTTGAATACTGCCAATAGGGCGGACCTGTCACTCCAAAAGCTCTCATTCGGTCTCACATCAAGCTAGACACCCCATTCAACATTCTACTGCCTGTTGACATCTAGTGGAAGGCGTATGAAGTGCATACAGATCCATAAATACAAGGCAATTGAATAGGCAAGCCCTGACACAGAGCCCCATTTTCAGAATTTTCACTTCCTGTTTGGAAGTTTGCTGCCAAATGAGTTCTGTTTTACTCACAAATATAATTCAAACAGTTTTAGAAACTTCAGAGTGTTTTCTATCCAATAGTAATAATAATATGCATATTGTATGATCTAGAACAGAGTACGAGGCCGTTTAATTTGGGCACGATTTTTTCCCAAAGTGAAAACAGCGCCCCCTATTAACAAGAGGTTTTAAGTAGTATTTTTCCACCTGTGTGTTATGGGATATTATTTGGAGTTAGTGCACTTTGCACCTCTGTAGTCACGGTTTGTTCGTTTATTGTTTTGTCTTTGCTATAGTTTCACTTCATTAATAAATTATGTGGAACTCTACATTCGCTGCGCCTTGATCCATCTCTACAAACGAACGTGACACCTATGGAATAGTAGCCTATACTAACCAATAGTATTCTCATTTCACCTACATTTTTGATTAAACTACTTGTTATATGCATTTCAAATCAAATCAAATTTACATTTACATTTACATTTAAGTCATTTAGCAGACGCTCTTATCCAGAGCGACTTACAAATTGGTGCATTCACCTTATGATATCCAGTGGAACAACCACTTTACAATAGTGCATCTAACTCTTTTAAGGGGGGGGGGGGGGGTTAGAAGGATTACTTTATCCTATCCTAGGTATTCCTTAAAGAGGTGGGGTTTCAGGTGTCTCCGGAAGGTGGTGATTGACTCCGCTGACCTGGCGTCGTGAGGGAGTTTGTTCCACCATTGGGGTGCCAGAGCAGCGAACAGTTTTGACTGGGCTGAGCGGGAACTGTACTTCCTCAGAGGTAGGGAGGCGAGCAGGCCAGAGGTGGATGAACGCAGTGCCCTTGTTTGGGTGTAGGGCCTGATCAGAGCCTGAAGGTACGGAGGTGCCGTTCCCCTCACAGCTCCGTAGGCAAGCACCATGGTCTTGTAGCGGATGCGTGGAGAGTGGAGAGAGCGGAGGAGCGGGGTGACGTGAGAGAACTTGGGAAAGTTGAACACCAGACGGGCTGCGGCGTTCTGGATGAGTTGTAGGGGTTTAATGGCACAGGCAGGGAGCCCAGCCAACAGCGAGTTGCAGTAATCCAGACGGGAGATGACAAGTGCCTGGATTAGGACCTGCGCCGCTTCCTGCGTGAGGCAGGGTCGTACTCTGCGAATGTTGTAGAGCATGAACCTACAGGAACGGGTCACCGCCTTGATGTTAGTTGAGAACGACAGGGTGTTGTCCAGGATCACGCCAAGGTTCTTAGCACTCTGGGAGGAGGACACAATGGAGTTGTCAACCGTGATGGCGAGATCATGGAACGGGCAGTCCTTCCCCGGGAGGAAGAGCAGCTCCGTCTTGCCGAGGTTCAGCTTGAGGTGGTGATCCGTCATCCACACTGATATGTCTGCCAGACATGCAGAGATGCGATTCACCACCTGGTTATCAGAGGGGGGAAAGGAGAAGATTAATTGTGTGTCGTCTGCATAGCAATGATAGGAGAGACCATGTGAGGATATGACAGAGCCAAGTGACTTGGTGTATAGCGAGAATAGGAGAGGGCCTAGAACAGAGCCCTGGGGGACACCAGTGGTGAGAGCACGTGGTGCGGAGACAGATTCTCGCCACGCCACCTGGTAGGAGCGACCTGTCAGGTAGGACGCAATCCAAGCGTGGGCCGCGCCGGAGATGCCCAGCTCGGAGAGGGTGGAGAGGAGGATCTGATGGTTCACAGTATCAAAGGCAGCCGATAGGTCTAGAAGGATGAGAGCAGAGGAGAGAGAGTTAGCTTTAGCAGTGCGGAGCGCCTCCGTGACACAGAGAAGAGCAGTCTCAGTTGAATGACTAGTCTTGAAACCTGACTGATTTGGATCAAGAAGGTCATTCTGAGAGAGATAGCAGGAGAGCTGGCCAAGGACGGCACGTTCAAGAGTTTTGGAGAGAAAAGAAATAAGGGATACTGGTCTGTAGTTGTTGACATCGGAGGGATCGAGTGTAGGTTTTTTCAGAAGGGGTGCAACTCTCGCTCTCTTGAAGACGGAAGGGACGTAGCCAGCGGTCAAGGATGAGTTGATGAGCGAGGTGAGGTAAGGGAGAAGGTCTCCGGAAATGGTCTGGAGAAGAGAGGAGGGGATAGGGTCAAGCGGGCAGGTTGTTGGGCGGCCGGCCGTCACAAGACGCGAGATTTCATCTGGAGAGAGAGGGGAGAAAGAGGTCAAAGCACAGGGTAGGGCAGTGTGAGCAGAACCAGCGGTGTCGTTTGACTTAGCAAACGAGGATCGGATGTCGTCGACCTTCTTTTCAAAATGGTTGACGAAGTCATCAGCAGAGAGGGAGGACTGGTGACAAATTTGTCACATGCATCGAATACAAGAGGTGTAGACCTTACCGTGAAATGCTTAGCCCTTAACCAACATTGCAGTTTTAAGAAAATAGAGTTAAGAAAATATTTACTATATAAACTAAATTAAATAAATAAATAAACAATAACACAATAACACAATAAAGTAACAATAATGAGGCTATATACAGGGGGTACCAGTACCGAGTCAATGTGCAGGAGGATAAGGTTAGTCAAGGTAATTTGTACTTGTAGGTAAGGGTAAAGTGACTATGCATAGATAATAAAATGTGAGTAGCAGCAGTGTAAAAACAAAGGGGTGGGGGGTGTCAATGCAAATAGTCCGGGTGGCAATTTGATTAACTGTTCAACTGTTCTTATGGCTTGGGGGTAGAAGGAGCCTTTTGAGCCTAGATTTGGCGCTCAGGTACCGCTTGCCGTGCGGTAGCAGAGAGAACAGTCAATGACTTGGGTGACTGGAGTCTTTGACAATCCTTCCTCTGACACAACTAGTATATTGGACCTGGATGTGAGAATGCTGTTAATTGACTACAGCTCGGCATGCAACACCATAGTGCTCACAAAGCTCATCACTAAGCTAAGGAACTTGGAACTAAACACCTCCCTCTGCAACTGGATCCTGGACTTCCTGACGGGCCGCCCCCAGGTGGTAAGGGTAGGCAACAACACATCTGGGACGCTGATCCTCAACACGGGGTCCCCTCAGAGGTGCGTGCTTAGTCCCCTCAGATACTCCCTGTTCACCCACGACTGCGTGGCCAAGCACGACTCCAAAACCATTATTAAGTTTGCTGATGACACAACAGTGGTAGGCCTGATCACCGATAACAATGAGACAGCCTATAGGGAGGAGGTCAGAGACCTGGCAGTGTGGTGCCAGGACAACAACCTCTCCCTCAACATGAGCAAGACAAAGGAGATGATCGTGGACTACAGGAAAAGGAGTGACGAACTCACCCCCATTCAGGTCGACAGGGCTGTAGTGGAGCGGGTCGAGAGTTTCAAGTTCCTAGGTGTCTACATCACCAACAAACGATCATGGTCCAAACACACCAAGACAGTCGTGAAGAGGGCACGACAATGCCTTTTCCCCCACAGGAGACTGAAAAGATTTGGCATGGGTCCCCAGATCCTCAAAAAGTTCTACAGTTGCATCATCAAGAGCATCCTGACCGGTTGCATAATTTGCAGAGACATTCTGAAAAACAGTTGGTTTCTGTCAAGTGACATCACTGGGGGAACTACTTGCTAAACTGGTAGCGTAGGAATCAATGCAACTGAGTGCACTGGCACTGCAAACAATGCGTACATGTTCAGCATTTTAGATCATGTAGCTACCCAATGAAATTATTTTCCAACACAATGGTCTGACACAATAGCTCAGTAGTCAAATCACATGTCACAAGGTTTTGGACAATTTCCAGATGTCCGTGTCCTATGGTAGTGATAAATAGATGAGTTGATTTGCAAGGTATAGGCCTATTCAATCACTAAAATGTGCCGATCATAACAGCTAATATCATAATAAGGACACAGTAATTGTGTAATGTAAAATATGAGACGCAGGGAAAGATTGATCAGGGGATGTCCATTCAACAAACAACCTGTTAGCTGTCCAACTCAATTCAGGGGAGTAGCCTACCCATACGTCTACCTGAGCGGAAAAAAATTATAATATTTAAATAATCTAAATTCCACCCATTTTAAATCCATTTAATGTCCATTTTATTTGTATTGTATTAGCATTTAAGTATATTAAATACATTTCAAATAATCTAAATTGGGACACTTTTTTGTACTTAAGTACATTCTTACTATAAAGAGCAAAACAAATATACTTTGAATACACCTTAAGTATATTTTATGTATATTCTCATAAAGTAGAAGTATACCAAAATGGGATTTGAATTCCTGAATTTTCTTTACAGATAAAGTGTATTTATAATCTGTTTCAACTATACTTTTATAATTGAAATAGACGTCTACTCATTAACCACATTAGCGACTGTAATTAGCATGTAAAGGATACCTTGATTGATACCTTCTCAGCCAATGTTAAGGCTATTTACAAAGCAGATGTGGCTAGAGAAGCAATTTACGAGTAACATTTCTGAACATTTTTGAAACATTATGGTGATAAATTAACAGTTAGTAGTATGTAATGTGCAATTAAAAGTACAACATTATTCAGTTGGAAAATGAACATCAAAACATTTGAACAAGCTAAAAATTAGGGACAACGTCATTTTACAAATCGAAACTTCAGCTGCAGAAAATGATGCTGAGTAATATGCCCAAAAAATGTATACATGCGTTTTTTTAAGTATACTTTAAATATATTTTGTGGACATTTAAGTTAAATATACTTTTTGTATATTTTCTTAAGATATGAAAAAGTATACTCTCAGGGAGCATGTTCCTCAGCTGTGCATGTTCCCTTATGTGAAATAGACAACCATTATCACTAACTATGTTTCCATCCAACCATTTCATGCGGATGAATTACCTGACATATGAAAAAAGTTACGACCGGGCTGATGGAAACATGAAATGTCGGTACAATTTTATAAATGCCAACAGACAATTTGTTCGTTCGACATGGTGGGATCTTTTTCTGTCTGTAAAATGTGTTATGTGAGAAATGGCGGTGGAAACGCCTTTATGAGAAAATATTGATATAATAACCATCACATCAAAGTAAACTTGGGAGTCACACGATGATATGATAATTAAAAAATTTTAAGGAACTCAGTTCGGCTTTCAACTTACTCTTGAAAGTTGTAATAGTAGAATGCATAACGGTAGTCCATTATCAGTTTTCCTCTTGTCATGTCAGTCATTGCATACCTTAGAGAGCTAGGTTTTTTAGCTCATAGATTTTGTAGTAATGTTCAAGTCACTCAAATATCACATGAATACACATTAGACAGAGATGGCCGCCTCGCTTCGCGTTCCTAGGAAACTATGCAGTATTTAGTTTTTTTATGTGTTATTTCTTACATTGGTACCCCAGGAAATCTTAGGTTTAGGTACATACAGTCGGGAGGAACTATTGGATATAAGAGCAACGTCAACTCACCAACATTACGACCAGGAATACGACTTTCCCGAAGCGGATCCTCAGTTTGGTCCACCACCCAGGACAATGGATCGGATCCCAGCTGGCGATCCAAAACAACGGCGCCGCAGAAGGGTCAGATGGAGCGGTCTTCTGGTCAGGCTCCGTAGACGGGCACATCGCACACCGCTCCCGAGCATACTACTCGCCAATGTCCAGTCTCTTGACGACAAGGTGGATGAAATCCGAGCAAGGGTAGCATTCCAGAGAGACATCAGAGATTGTAACGTTCTTTGTTTCACGGAAACAAGGCTCACTCGGGATACGTCATCAGAATCGGTACAGCCACCTGGCTTCTTCACGCATCGCGCCGACAGAAAAAAACATCTCTCTGGTAAGAAGAAGGGCGGGGGTGTATGCCTTATGATTAACGAGACGTGGTGTGATCATAACAACATACAGGAACTCAAGTCCTTTTGTTCACCTGACCTAGTATTCCTTACAATCAAATGCCGACCGCATTATCTACCAAGAGAATTCTCTTCGATCATAATCACAGCCGTGTATATCCCCCCCAAGCAGACACATCGACGGCCCTGAAAGAACTTCATTTGACTCTATGTAAACTGGAAACCACATATCCTGAGGCTGCATTTATTGTAGCTAGGGATTTTAACAAGGCTAATCTGAAAACAAGGCTCCCTAAATTTGATCAGCATATCGAATGCTAGTCAAGTACCATATCAAATCCACCCTACCTGACACCCTAGACCCGCTCCAATTTGCTTACCGCCCCAATAGGTCCACTGACGAGGCAGTCGCAATCACACTGCACTAACCCATCTGGACAATAGGAATACCGATGTAAGAATGATGTTCATGGACTACAGCTCAGCATTTAACACCATAGTACCCTCCAAACTCGTCATTAAGCTCGAGACCCTGGGTCTCAACCCCGCCCTGTGCAACTGGGTCCTGGACTTCCTGACGGGCCGCCCCCAGGTGGTGAGGGTAGGTAACACCATCTCCACCCCGCTGATCCTCAACACTGGGGCCCCACAAGGGTGCGTTCTTAGCCCTCTCCTGTATTCCCTGTTCACCCATGACTGCGTGGCCTGCACGCCTCCAACTCAATTATCAAGTTTACAGACGACACTACAGTGGTAGGCTTGATTACCAACAATGACGAGACGGCCTACAGGGAGGAGGTGAGGGCCCTCGGAGTGTGGTGTCAGGAAAATAACCTCACACTCAATGTCAACAAAACAAAGGAGATGATCGTGGACTTCAGGAAACAGCAGAGGGAGCAGCCCCCTATCCACATCAAAGGGACAGTAGTGGAGAAGGTGGAAAGTTTTAAGTTCCTGGGTGTACACATCACAGACAAACTGAAATGATCCACCCACACAGACAGTGTGCAACAGCGCCTCTTCAACCTCAGGAGGCTGAAGAAATTTGGCCTGTCACCCAAAACCCTGACAAACTTTTACAGATGCACAATGGAGAGCATCCCGTTGGGCTGTATCACAGCCTGGTACGGCAACTGCACCGCCCCAAAACCGCAAGGCTCTCCAGAGGGTGGTGCGGTCTGCACAGCGCATCACCGCGGGCAAACTACCTGCCCGCCATGACACCTACAGCACCCAATGTCACAGGAAGGCCAAAAAGATCATCAAGGACAACAACCACCCGAGCCACTGCCTGTTCAGACCGCTATCATCCAGAAGGCGAGGTCAGTACAGGTGCATCAAAGCTGGGACCGAGAGATTGAAAAACAGCTTCTATCTCAAGGCCATCTGTCTGTTAAATAGCCATCACTAACTCAGAGAGGCTGCTGCCTACACTGACACCCAATCACTGGACACTTTAATAAATCGATCACTAGTCACATTAAATAATGCCACTTTAAATAATGTGACTTTAATAATGTTACATATCTTACATTACTCATATCACATGAATATACTGTATTGAGGCTCAATCACTGGACACTTTAATAAATGGATCACTAGTCACTTTAAACAATGCCACTTTAATATTGTTAACATATCCTACATTACTCACATCACATGTATATACTGTATTTTATACCATATACTGCACCTTGCCTATGCCGCTCGGCCATCGCTCATCCATTTACTTATATGTACAAATTCTCATTCACTCCTTTAGATTTGTGTGTATTAGGTAGTGGTTGGGGAATTGTTAGATTACTTGTTAGATTTGTGTGTTTTAGGTAGTTGTTGGGGAATTGTTAGATTACTTGTTAGATATTACTGCACTGTTGGAACTAGAAGCACAAGCATTTCGCTACACTTGCATTAACATCTGCATGTGACCAATAACATTTGATTTGATTTGATTTGATTTTATGTGTAGCGTATCTATCTGATGCTGTCTGGTCAGAAAGAGTATGACATTGTTGCCGCCCGTAGCATTGAATGCAAGGGAAGCCAGCGAGCATTTGGCCTCCCTTGATAAAAATAAATACAAATAATATCCAATCAGGGTTCAGCTAAACTCAATGAGCTCAGCTGGGAATGGTCCTGGCGCACCAAAAAAAGTGTCAAGGGAAGCCAATTTGGATTTGGCTTCAGACCTGTCACATCACAATCCAAACATAATTATTAACAGAAAAAAACTTGAATTGTTGCACCTAGTTGTTGTTGTCCTCCGGTGGCTAGCTAGCTAGCTAAAATCGTTCCTAAATATGCCATGGAGATAGGGATTTGGCCTTATGGTTTTACTTAATTCTCTGTTCTGGCCAATAATTATAATGGCGATTCTGTTCCAACCATAAATTCATACATTGTGTCCCTGGCCTGAGAGAATGGAAGTTCAACATGTAGCTAGATGTAGTATGCTAATGATAACTAGCTGGCCTGGCACATCATTGCCCATGAAAGGAAGTTAGGCTAGTGAGCAAGTATTTTAGCCAGGTAGCCGAGGACAACAAAAACTAAAAGTGTGTACTGTATGAGAGAGTCATAGACCGTTTAGGCAACATGAAGAGGAGGATGGCATTGGCGTTTCTCTACAAGTAGGGTGAGTCAACATGTTTTTTCTGCTTGCACGCACACACACCACAGACACACACACACAAATCAGAACCATGGACTGCCACATAATATTTAGCTTAAGCTGATTGGACGAAATCGTTTTGATATATTTTACAGTAGTTGTCATGGTATTAGACAAAGCAGAGGTGATTAGATGATGAAGTTGAAATGGTGCTGGAATAGTGGAGGCAGCTCCTGTTTTCTTTGTGATTTGCGGTAACTCTCTGTGGTTCAAAATCAATAGTTATTTAGTAGTCCAAATATATCGGAACCATTGCCTTGCTTGACCATGCTGTAGGTCATCTAACTGTTTGTTACATGCAATATGCTATCGTGGACTTGAATGGACAGATGTTGCTCTCCAGTTTTGAAATGAAAACAAATGTGTGGATGAATTTATTCTGCTACTGTCTTATTGTTTATCTCAGCCTTAGGCCTATATACAGTATCACAATGTCAAGGCATATGAGCTGACAGGTTATAGAGCAAACAACGCAATTATCACAACACATAGGTTGTAGTGTGGCTTTTTCTGGATTGGCTTCCCCAGTGATTTTACCCACGCACTGCTACTGTTCGGTACATGGGAATTTAACGGTAAAACATTTTTTTTTATGTGCTACATCATCACACGCAACCTTTTATCCTAAAAAAAAAGTAAGTTTGATGGAAACACATCTCTGGTGGGAAAATGCACATATTGTTTTATGCAGATTTTAAAATATTCACATGAAAATCTGTCTAAAATTGGATGTAAACCTAGCTATTGTCAACTTTCTCTGCACTCTTCTGAACAGGAAAAGTACTTTAAAGCTCATTATTGGTACTGAAACTATACTTATAATGTACTTGATCACTCACAAGCAGAGTTTCGTTAAAACAAATCTATGCTTCAACTTAAAAACAACTCCAAGTGTATTTTGAATGAATATACTAAATTACAATGAAAGTGTATGAAACTGAAGTACACTTTTAATGAGTGTGTTTAAGTGTAATGATAGTAAACATGTAGTATACTTAGTACAAAAGTACACTTTTGAAAGTACACTTTCAATAAATGTTTTGTAGTTTGATAATAGTATATTTATAGTATACTAAAAGACTGAAAAACAATTAATTTAAAGTACACTTAATAATTATGTTGAAGTGTAATAATAGTACATTTACAGTTGAAGTCGGAAGTTTACATACACTTAGGTTGGAGTCATTAAAACTCGTTTTTCAACCACTCCACAAATTTCTTCTTAACAAACTATAGTTTTGGCAAGTCGGTTAGGACATCTACTTTGTGCATGACACAAGTAATTTTTCCAACAATTGTTTACAGACAGATTATGTCACTTATAATTCCCTGTGTCACAATTCCAGTAGGTCAGAAGTTTACATACACTAAGTTGACATACACTAAGTTGAATTCCAGAAAATTATGTCATGGCTTTAGAAGCTTCTGATACGCTAATTGACATAATTTGAGTCAATTGTAGGTGTACCTGTGGATGTATGTCAAGGCATACCTTCAAACTCAGTGTCTCATTGCTTGACATCATTGGAAAATCAAAAGAAATCAGCCAAGACCTCAGGAAAAAAATTATAGACCTTCACAAGTCTGGTTCATCCTTGGGAGCAATTTCCAAATGCCTGAAAGGTACCACATTCATCTGTACAAACAATAGTACGCAAGTATTGTAACGGCAGCCTTCCTTCTCTTCAAGAGAAGAGGAGGTGTAGCAGGGATCGGACCAACACGCAGCGTAGCCAGTGCTCAACATGTTTAATTAAACGATAAACAGAGAACACTTACAAATACAAAATAACAAAAAGTGGCAAACCGATACAGTCCTAGCTGGTGTAGCGAAAACACAGAGACAGGAAACAATCACCCACAAACACCCAACACAAAACAAGCCACCTATATATGATTCTCAATCAGGGACAACGATAGACAGCTGCCTCTGATTGAGAACCATATTAGGCTGAACATAGAAACAGACAAACTAGACACACAACATAGAATTCCCACCCAGCTCACGTCCTGACCAACTCTAAACAAGCAAAACACATAAGAACTATGGTCAGGACGTGACAAGTATAAACACCATGGGACCACGCAGCCATCATACTGCTCAGGAAGGAGACGCGTTCTGTCTCCTAGAGATTAACTTACTTTGGTGCGAAAAGTGCAAATCAATCCCAGAACAACAGCAAAAGACCTTGTGAAGATGCTGGAGGAAACATGTACAAAAGTATCTATATCCACAGTAAAACGAGTCCTATATCAACTTAACCTAAGAGGCCACTCAGCAAGGAAGAAGCCACTGCTCCAAAACCGCCATAAAAAAGCCAGACTACGGTTTGCAACTGCACATGGGTACAAAGATCATACTTTTTGGAGAAATGTCCTTTGATCTGATGAAACAAAAATAGAACTGTTTGGTCATAATGACCATTGTTATGTTTGGAGGAACCTTGCAAGCTGAAGAACACCATCCCAACCGTGAAGCACGGGGGTGGCAGCATCATGGTGTGGGGGTGCTTTGCTGCAGGAGGGACTGGTGCACCTCACAAAATAGATGGCATCATGAGGAAGAGGAAATTATGTGGATATATTGAAGCAACATCTCAAGACATCAGTCAGGAAGTTAAAGCTTGTTCGCAAATGCGTCTTCCAAATGGACAATGACCCCAAGCATATTTCCAAAGTTGTGGCAAAATGGCTAAAGGACAACAAAGTCAAGGTATTGGAGTGGCCATCACAAAGCCCTGACCTCAAGCCTATAGAAAATGTGTGGCCGAACTGAAAAAGCGGGTGTGAGCAAGGAGGCTACAAACCTGACACAGTTGCACAAGCTCTGTCAGGAGGAATGGGCCACAATTCACCCAACTTATTGTGGGAAGCTTGTGGAAGGCTACATGAAACGTTTGACCCAAGATGAACAATTTGAAGGCAATGCTACCAAATATTAATTGAGTGTATGTAAACTTCTGACCCACTGGGAATGTGATGAAAGAAATAAAAGCTGAAATAAATCATCATAAATCATCATCTCTCTACTATTATTCTGACATTTCACATTCTTACAATAAAGTGGTGATCCTAACTGACCTAAAACAGGGAAATCTTACTAGGATTAAATGTCAGGAATTGTGAAAAACAGAGTTTAAATGTATTTGGCTCAGGTGTATGTAAACTTCCTTCTTCAACTGCATAGTATACTTCAGATATACTAGAAAAGTACATCTCATGTTTGAAGTATATTATTTTTATTTGTTTTATATTTAACTATACTTGAGCATATATTAAAATTTAAAAAATGATCGCTAGCTAACAAGATCTCATCTTAGAAAACATGCCATGGTTTCTGCCTAGAAACCTCCTCTGACTATTATTTAAGCCGTTATTGGAGGGACAGCACAGCGCACGAACAAGGCCGAGAGATACAGGAGTTGGCAGCCCACAGGACCACTGGGAACCAGGGCTATATGTGCGTTCATTTTCACCTCTCAAAACGTAGGCTATTTCTAATAAAATTAACAAAGCACTCGCTAGTTTAGCTAGCTAGCTACTGTAATGAATAGCTAGATGCAGATATGTCGATTTCAGAAACTGCAAATCTAATGTGCCATTCTAATGATTGAAGGGCCGGATGCCGCTTGTTATAGACTTGAGGTCCCTCGCCTCTAGGCTACTGTATTGTGGGCGCAGTATTGGCAACAGAAATGCTATGACCATTTCAATCTATCAATAACTAGCAATATGTAGTTCAAAAAGAGGTAATCCAACTTTGGCTGCCTGTCATGTTCCATAAGGCATAAATGAGTATATGATGAGTTTTTCAACTGTGATTATTATCCAATTAAGCAGGTAAGCTTATCCACCAATTTAGCTCCCGACTGTGCATGCATGCATTGATCAATGCAATGCATGCATGTATGATCAACGTTGCAAATGTGAAGCACAAGTCATTGATCATATAGGCCTGTGGATGCTCATAATAGAGATGTATTTTTATTTCTAGGATCAGATACCTATATGAATGAATAGGCAATTCCATCTTAATTTCTATGGTCTCTGGTATAGTAATATGCTGCAGTTGATTGACTGGTTCCCCGAGTGACGTCAAAGTCCATTGTTTCAGAACGCCAAACGTCCAGAACATTCAAAAGTACTTTGCAAACCCTTGGTTTAAAATTCAAATTGTGTTTTTTATTTTTTTTGCCATCAAATGTTAATAAATAAACTGAATAACAATAATATGGTGCCTGGTGGAGGGTTTCCTTATCCCTGACCCCTTGTTTCATATACACCCTTTAACTCAAGTCTATTACAGGTAGTGTGGTAATAACCCAATATTAACACAAGTCTATTACAGGTAGTGTGGTAATAACACAATATTAACACAAGTCTATTACAGGTAGTGTGGTAATAACACAATATTAACACAATTCTATTACAGGTAGTGTGGTATTAACACAAGTCTATTACAGGTAGTGTGGTAATAATACAATATTAACACAAGTCTATTACAGGTAGTGTGGTAATAACACAATAATAACACAAGTATATTACAGGTAGTGTGGTAATAACGCAATATTAACACAAGTATATTACAGGTAGTGTGGTAATAACGCAATATTAACACAAGTATATTACAGGTAGTGTGGTAATAACACCATATTAACACAAGTCTATTACAGATAGTGTGGTAATAACACCATTTGAATCCTTGTCTGGGTGGGAATTGGACAACATATCTCTCCATGGTGGAGGAGACCCTGGATGCTGCAGTCAAGGCCCATAACCTTTCTGCTGGCCCCAGTAAGACAGTGGGGCTGATGCTAGAGGGAGCTAAAGACTGGAGTCCTACCATCTACAGCCGCCTGGTACAGGACTACGGGATGAAGGTAGAGGTGGGCACAACAACTAGTAGCTGCACGGTTGCAAAATTCCGGTAACTTCCTAAAATTCCCAAGTGTTCCATAAATCCCATATGGAAGATGCCCGATATCAGGAAGGAATAAGCAGAAAATCCAGAATCCTCCAACCTGGGAATTTTGCTTACCGGAATTGGCAACCTTAAGTAAACCTTAATAAGTAAACGTCCCTTTTTCAGGACCCTGTCTGTCAAAGATAATTAGTAAAAATCCAAATAACTTCACAGATCTTCATTGTAAAGGGTTTAAACACTGTTTCCCATGCTGGTTCAATGAACCATAAACAATTAATGAACATGCACCTGTGGAACGGTCGTTAAGACACTAACAGCTTACAGATGGTAGGCAATTAAGGTCACAGTTCTGAAAACTTAGGACACTAAAGAGGTCTTTCTACTGACTCTGAAAAACACCAGAAGAAAGATGCCCAGGGTCCCTGCTCATCTGCGTGAATGTGCCTTAGGCATGCTGCAAGGAGGCATGAGGACTGCAGATGTGGCCAGGGCAATAAATTGCAATGTCCGTACTGTGAGACGCCTAAGACAGCTCTACAGGGAGACAGGATGGACAGCTGATCGCCCTCGCAGTGGCAGATCACGTGTAACAACACCTGCACAGGATCGGTACATTCGAACATCACACCTGCGGGACAGGTACAGGATGGCAACAACAACTGCCCGAGTTACACCAGGAACGCACAATCCCTCCATCAGTGGTCAGACTGTCCACAATAGGTTGAGAGAGGCTGGACTGAGGGCTTGTAGGCCTGTTGTAAGGCAGGTCCTCACCAGATATCACCGGCAACAATTTCGCCTATGGGCGCAAACCCACCGTCGCTGGACCAGACAGGACTGGAAAAAAGTGTTCTTCACTGAAGAGCCGCGGTTTTGTCTCACCAGGGGTGATGGTCGGATTTGCGTTTATCGTCGAAGGAATGAGCGTTACACCAAGGCCTGTACTCTGGAGAGGGATCGATTTGGAGGTGGAGGGTCCGTCATGGTCTGGGGCGGTGTGTCACAGCATCATCGGACTGAGCTTGTTGTTATTGCAGGCAATCTCAACGCTGTGCATTACAGGGAAGACATCCTCCTCCCTCATGTGGTACCCTTCCTGCAGGCTCATCCTGACATGACCCTCCAGCATGACAATACCACCAGCCATACTGCTCGCTTTGTGCATGATTTCCTGCAAGACAGGAATGTCAGTTATCTGCCCTAGCCAGCGAAGAGCCCGGATCTCAATCCCATTGAGCACGTCTGGGACCTGTTGGATAGCAGGGTGAGGGCTAGGGCCGTTCCCCCCAGAAATGTCCGGGAACTTGCAGGTGCCTTGGTGGAAGAGTGGGGTAACATCTCACAGCAAGAACTGCCAAATCTGGTGCAGTCCATGAGGAGGAGATGCACTGCAGTACTTAATGCAGCTGGTGGCCACACCAGATACTGAGTGTTACTTTTGATTTTGATCCCCCCTTTGTTCAGAGACACATTATTCCATTTCTGTTGGTCACATGTCTGTGGAACTTGTTCAGTTTATGTCTCAGTTGTTGAATCTTACGTTCATACAAATATTTAGACATGTTAAGTTTGCTGAAAATAAATGCAGTTGACAGTGAGAGGACGTTTCTTTTTTTGCTGAGTTTAGTTGAAATGATTAATTGAGGTGCCAACTTTAAAGTACGGTCTGCCATAATTGTATGACATCAATTTGTAGGAGGATACTAATGAATAGTCAGGCCCATTTGTAAAGCTAAACTGCATGGCTCCCTAAATACATAAATCCAGACAATCCCGGAAGCTGGTGTCAAATGAAAATGATGCCATCAGTTCCCTGACATCCCAATGTGTTCATCTTGCCTAGTGAGTGAATTAAACATCGGTGCTTTCAGCACAGTAGATTAGAGGTGCTAACAGTGCAGCTTGCTCTGTCTCTGTCAATGCATCACTCAGGCTCTGTACTCCTGACAATACACTCACATCTGCAGGACAGTCCACGCCATGTTAGACTTCAAATGAACTGTACAATGACCTGCAAATGACAAGCCGAGAGATTTGCAGCCCCTTGTGATTTAGTGTGAATGAGTTTTAACCCTTCGTTAGCGAGGAAGAGGGGAGAAAGCATAGTCTATGATCCTGATGTTGCCGGAATGTTTAAAAAGGTCAATATGCTGATATTTTTTGACAGCATGTGACCTTTAGTTAAAAAAGTAGCAAAACCGGTTGAATTGAAATAACTTCTTCTTTGTTTAGTTCTGGCACATAATGTATCATAGTCAAAGCATGCTGTCTCCTCTGCAGCCATCTCCCAATGAGTGACTCGACTGTTAATACATCGTATTGATCTCATATCAAAAGGTGCTATTTAAATGCAACAGATTTCCCAGGGACCATTGGCCCATTCTGTTTGGATTTGAACTGAATTGCAAATGTGTCTGTGGTGACCAGGTGGCCCAACATCTGGCCTCTACTAGGCTTAGCGGAGTTGCCAGCAACCGGATGCATCCGGTTTTCAGGAATACAGCTAATTCAACCTAGCTTCCGTTTCCGCTGAAATACGGATGTAGGAACTCCGCTCAAGCGTTTTCTTTTATGCCTGCTATGTTAGGTTAGGCCTCTGCCTACGGAGGGAGGGCCTACGAGGTCGCCGAAATGGCCCATGTCACCAGCAAGGGATGGCACTTCGTGCACAAGCACCTTGTATCTAAATTCCCATACATTGAGATTGAGGTTTGTATGTACATCATATATAGGGTTGCATAATCCCGGTAGTTTTCCCAAAATTCCCAACTGGGATTTCTGGAAAACCTGGTAATTTAGGAAACGTTAGCAGAGTTAACTTAAAATCAACAGAGCAGAACAGTGAATAAGTGAGTGACAAGAGGTGCATTAAGAACATGTATAGACTAAGCATTATATTTTCTAGTTCCAGAATTCCATTAAAGAGTATGTATCCACGGCCATATTGTTTCCAGATCCAGTATGCCATCAAAGAGTATGCATGCACAGTCATCGATGTGATCGTCAGGCGCACGTGGCTGGGCTTCCTGAACGTGTAAGCGGCCGAGGAGGTCCTCCCACGCATTGTAGGCATCATGGGAAAACAGCTGGTGTGGAGCAGGCAGTGAAAGAGGGTGAGCTGCACCACCAATTTATTTTTATTTTTTTACATATCTATTGTACAGTATATTGTAGGGTTGGGTTAAGAAGGAAAGACGTGGTGGTTTGAGTGGAGTGTAGAATAATAATAGTGAAGATATCAAAACTATGAAATAACACATAGTAACCTAATAGTAACCAAAAAAGTCTTAAACAAATATATATATTTTATATTTGAGATTTTCCACAGCTGGTTGAAAGAATGCCAAGAGTGTGCAAAGCTGTCATCAAGGCAAAGGGTGGCTACTTTGAAGAATCTCAAACATAATATATACTTTGATTTGTTTACCACTTTTTTGGTTACTACATGATTCCATATGTGTTATTTCATAGTTTTGATGTCTTCACTATTATTCTACAATGTAGAAAATAGTAAAAATAAAGAAAAAGTTTGTCCAAACTTCTAACTGGTCCCAGATTTTCTTGCTTATTCCCTTCTGATTCCGGGAAATATTCCAATTCGGATTCCTGTAATCTTGGGAATTATGGGAAAGTTAGTGGAATTTTGCAACCCTATCTCACAGACAACACTCAAACCACCACGTCTTTCCTTCTTAAATCATTCCTACAATTCACTGTACAATAGAAATGTGAAAAACAATCCTATTGACTGCCATTCCCAGTATCTCTCTCCCATTCACCCACTGATATTCCTACTCAGATATTCCCGCACATGCATTTGATCAACCTCACATTAACCCGGATACGTTTGATCTTTAAAAGGCCATTAATTGGCTTTGGTCATTACCATAGGTTAATTACTGAGATTTGCACTGTGCTGTTACTACATTCACACTGTAATCATATGCATCTAACAAAAGCCATTCACTACTTGGGTATCCACTAAATAGGTATTGTGTTGATATTTCTATTCCAGTCTAGGTTTTGTTTGTATTAGGCTATTAATAGAGAAACACCTAACTAGAGCTTGTTTGATTCTCATGGATTCAGATGGGGCCTCACCCTTCCTCTAATTCTACTCCTGCCGTAGGACCACTGAAACTTTAGCCCAGTTGTGGAGTGATTGTTGTCTGCATTCCTCAGAGCACCTTTACCAATCCATGACCAAGTCAAACTAAAAGCTAACCGGACGTGAAAGTATTAATTCACTGACCCCTGTTTTGACTGTAATTATGGATTCAGGTGTAGCTACTAGCTACAGTATTCGTGGTAGATTTCAGTTTACCTGTTTGTACAGTATGTGAGTGTCTGAGTGTCTGCTATGTGATGAATGTGTGCTCATGCGTGTCAGTAGTGCTGGTGCTACTGTGATTAATGTCTTGTCTTCTAATGGCCCTTCACCTTCATGTTATGTGTACTTCCTATAGGAGAAGTTAGCTGCAGCCAAACAGTTTGTGTACTATGAGATTGGCCTCGCTTCGAGCAGCTGACCGACACCCTCACTCCTGCTTAGGTGGACAAGTAAGACAGACACTCTGCTCTCAACACAAATGTGACTTTCTCCCGGAGACCGGGGTTCAAGCCCGGAGTCGACTCTGTATTCCCTTGTAACTAAAGTCTAAATAAAGCCTGAAATTATATTTGGGGGAAAAAGACACAGGCTGAGGAGAGGACTCCTCCACACTACTGTCCCCTTCTCCCCTCTCCTTCCCTGTCTCTCTCAGAGGTCTAGCCTTGCGCAGCGCCAACTGCCACCTACCACTTCATTTCTTCTGTCAACAGGTATATGAAAAGGTTCCGGAAGTTTGACAAAGAAAATAAGGGCTTCCTCACAACACCGTGGATGTTCAGCGGGTATTAGAGGTAACGAACGATCATCAGTCTCATTTTGCATTTCCCTTTGTCCTCTCTTCTGAAGTGTGTGTGTGTGTATTTAGTAGTGGGCCGCCACGCAGCGCTGCTCTGACGATCCTCTTTTAGCTCAGTAACCATGACACTCCGTCTCTGTCACGCACGCGACAGCAGCGCTCCCTCCAACTGATCTCAGACATGAGGAGCAGGTGGGCTAATTATGAGTATGAGTTGTCAAATGATGTTTGAAGTATCATTCAGGCCCTTCGACATAAGGTAATGGTCATATGCAATGGAATGTGCCATTGTAATCTTTGGACCCAAAACAACTTTAAAATGGTCAATAAAATGATATAATGGTGATAATAACAGCAGAATTTGCCATGCACACGTGAATTATCAGATGTTGATTACCATTGATTGCCGTGGTGATGTTAGTAGTAGCTCCTGCAGTTTGAACGGCATGTTGTAGAAAACATTCAAGAAGTGTTTGGTTTGAAACCCACTGGGGTATAACTATCGGGAGTATTTAATGTAGGTGCCTGTCGTTAATCCCAACCTATTCACATCCATTCCATTGAAAGTGTATGGATTAGCTGTATATAAAGATTCATCTGGCAACAGGCCTCTGCAAGAGACCCCTCTTCTCTCTACTAATTGAGCTGTGGGTTGGCTGTGGGGGTTGTGTGGGAGTTTCTGTCAACACAATATCTAAATTAAATGTGTTTCGTTGCTAGGGAGCAAATACCGGGGTGACATATTCATAAGAAGCCTCCTCTCAGATATGATATGAATATACTGGATGTGTGTCACTCGGGATATTACCGTCGCTGAAGTGACTTGATGAGACCATGGTCTGCGTCCCAAACGGCACCCTTTTCAGCCCCATTGGCCCTGGTCAAAAGTGGTGCCCTATAAAGGGAATAGGGTGCCATTTGGGATGCGCCCATGTGGTTCATAGCGCTGGTGTTTGAGATGGAGACACAGCAACTGCACCAGTCTACTGACGTCGGTTCTCAACTATGTTTCCTTTGTTTCAGAGTATCAATGTCTACATAGATGCAGACACACTCCATGGAATTCTGAATGAAGTTGGCCTCAATGAAAATGGTGGAATTTAACAAATTCTTGCAGGTACAGTATATGTATTTTGTCCGACTATAATCATTTCTATGTTGGGTGTTTTGTGCTAAAAATCTCTTAAATCCCAAATCCCTGCAATATTTTTTTTTTGTTGGTCTCTCTATATATGTTTTGTCTATCCTAAAAGATGTCCACTATAAAAAAACAATATACATTTTTAAGTTTTCTATTGTGTATAATAGTTCATGGTTTGAATAGACGTGTGTGCCTGCATATACACGCACCCGTGTGTGTGTGTGTGTGTGTGTGTGTGTGTGTGTGTGTGTGTGTGTGTGTGTGTGTGTGTGTGTGTGTGTGTGTGTGTGTGTGTGTGTGTGTGTGTGTGTGTGTGTGTGTGTGAGTGCGTGCATGTGTACGTGTATACGTGTGTGTCTGTTAGAGAGAGAGTGAAGTGCACACACACACACACACACACAAATGTGCTCCCTCCCTCTTCTCTCCTCTCCTCTTGACACTGCCAGGCTTCTCCTGCTCGGTGACAATGATGAATGCAGAACATGAGACACATTAATGCAGGGGATTCTGGTCAATGTCAGCCCTTTCTTCACTGTGTCAAGTTAAACAAACAAGATCAAGGCAAAGGGAATGGTAATTGTCCCTCAAGAGATAAGAGACGTGCTATGAAGGCCCGTTATGGGGATCCTCCTCCATGTTAGTCCTAAACATGGTCAGACTTCCTCTGCCACTAGGCTCTGGGATGGAAAGTTCACTTTACCACCGCTGAGGACCCTGCTCTTAGAAACAATGTTCCGTATTCACAAAGTGTCTCAGAGTACGAGTGCTGGTCTAGGATCAACTTCCCCCTATCCATGTCATCTTATTCATTATGATTTTAAAGGCACAACTGATCCTAGATCAGCACTCCTACTCTTAGACACTTAGGGCCCGATTCAGATTTAGGAAATCTATTCCTTTTTATGTGTTTTTATTTAAGCACTTCTCAGTAGTTGACATTCAGATTTACCGTATGCAGGTGCATAATGGGCTTTGCAGCTCTCCGCGTACTGAATACATTGAATTAAACTGCTGAAAACCAATTTTCTAGTGGAATTTTCATTCAATAGGGGTTTCAGTACATTTATCTAAAGCCATCCCTGTAAATACGGTGTACCTTTTAATTATAATTTTATCGACAGACAGAATAGAAAGCCTTCTAAATACACGGGTATTCGTCTCCATTTCAGCACCAGTTGGTACATTTAAAAATACTCAGATCTTGTGGATTATCTAGTGTTCAGGAAAGTATTTACGAATCATACATCAACAGGGTTTGAGAGCCTGTACGCATTAAATATATTGATGAATTAAAAATACAATGGTTTGCCAAAAGTTGCCATATTCAATTGTTCACGATCAAAGAAATATTGGAAGGTGAGAAAAGTGTACAATAGTGGATGAACAATAAACCTATAAATCTACCTTAATCCTGACTAATCATTGAACTGTGATGAAACCGGTCCAGTGGTCGTGTGCCAGGCTCAAGGTTTAAACTGCTATCTAATGTCTGCGTTCCATAATCAAGTTGGCTAAATGCCCCAAATGATTGCCCAACTTGTAATACATTAGCCTAATATGATCCACTATTGCTAGCGACTCTAACTAATGAAATTATGCAAAATGTAGACTACACTTTCGTCAACGCACTAAAGTGAGAGTTATTACGGGGCGGCAGGTAGCCTGGTGGTTAGAGCGTTGGGCCAGTAACCGAAAGGTTGCTGGATCGAATCCCTGAGCTGACGAGGTCAAAATCTGTTGTTCTGCCCCTGAACAAGGCAGTTAACCCACTGTTCCCCGGTAGGCCGTCATTGTAAATAAGGATTTGTTCTTAACTGACTTGCCTAGTTAAATACAATTATGTATGTGGGTATTTCTGACAGTGGCTACTGATAGTAGCTAATATTTAATATGATATAAATTGTATTATTATTATTTTTAAGTCAGCGCATATAATTTAAAACATTCCAGAGTGCATAAAACAATTTGGTAGGTTCGGTGCTACTTCCAGTGCCCACAGGTTTCCATAGGCTACAGCCTTGGCTTGAGTCTCCAAATTTCAGCCCAACAAATTATGAAGCCATAGGCTTAGAATTACAATTCTGAATAACGACGCAGCTATTTACTGTATACATACGTCACTGTGGAAAAGATGCTGAAATACCTGTCATGTTGACATGCTTTTCAGTTTGCTGAACTATGACTGGTTTCACGTTTGTCTCCAGCGATCACAAAATAGATCTAAAACAATTGTCATTTATATTTACAATCCCCTTCTCCAAACATATTACTCATTTACCTATCGCTTATCAATAGTTCGTATCAATTCATAAATTACAGTGCATAGAAGTTGGGTGTTATTTTGATCAGAAAAAATGTAGTCTAGGTTTTTCCACTTGGAACCTACAGGTTGCTTGACCTTATTCATAGTTTCCTCACACTTGAAGGTGGTGGAATCATAAGGGCATTAAGTCAAGGTCACAATATGGCGTATCTGTAGACACACCTCCGCCACACCTCCATTTCTTTGATCTTGCTGGCGGTAGCTTTTTCCCATGCGTAAGTTCAAGGTCAGAAAACAGATAGAGAGAAAAGTGCGTAATAAGGGAATGAAGTTCCATTTGCACGTGCGTAACTCGGGTCTGAATTTCCCCCTCAATGAATACAGGCCAATGTCCATATTGCTCTTAGAAGAGGGGTTTGTCTCATACCAGAGACAGGGAAGCATTTGCATATAAACATAACATTGACATAAACATAACATCATTCTATAAACATCACATTGACTTCGCTCGGCGTATTAAGGAGGATTTCATTTGAGGTTGAGGTGGCATGACTTGTCTGAGCCCTTCGTTCCATGTGTCAGACGCGTGAACTTTTCGTGACGTCTTAAGAGCACATGCACTCTCTGCTGAAATCCAATTAATTAGGAGAAAGAATGGAAATATTTACATTAGGCTGTTAAACTAAATATGAAACTCATCAATGCCATCAAATGGATGTTCATTTAGTAAGGATCATGCTGTGTGCTTGGAATCAAAGAAAATACAAATAAAACTGAATACCCATATTCATAAAGCAGTGCTGATTTAGGATCAGTTTGGCCTTTTCGATCACAATGAATATGATTATATGGATAGGGGGATCAACCTTCCTCCTCGGACGCTTGATACATACAGCCCCTGGACCAAGTTATTTCTAAGATTGATTGGCTCCTAGAAGCTGGTTTGATCTTCATTAGTGTACTTTTTTTGTGTGGAAGAACCATTTATTTCCTGGTTTTCTAGTGTTGGATTAGTGTCCAGTGGCTGAAGGTTCTGTATACGGTGGTATGGTCTTCCTCACTTAAAGCCTGAGCTGACTTACAACCAGGATGGCCGGCAAGCTGAACATGTTCTAGCATGATAATGACTCAAAGAGTCTCTCTCACTCTCACTCACACTCACACTCTCTCTCACACTCTAAAATGCATCGTACACAGGGCCACGCTCCAGCCTCGTCAACCACATCTGTATGGGCTTTAAAAATCCCTCTGACTTGTATGTTGCCGTGCCATACATGTCGGATCGTATTATATCATGAGCGTATTGTATGACATGACAAATGAAGTCTGAAGGGTTGGTTAAAGCACGTTTTGTATAGCAGTATACAGACCTGGGGACCAGGATGGCCTGCACAACCCAAAGATACTGAACTCTTACTGAACTTACCATATGTCTTCCATTGGAGTTTCTCTGCTGATACACATACGTAGCTGATGCCTCGCCTCGAATCTTGCAAACTTGCTTCGGTTATGCTTGATAGTTGTTTTAATTTAATATTTATTTCAATGTGTCTATTTATTTGAGTATTTAGCCATTGTTTTTGAATGTTTTCTAATGTATGCCTTTACCGTTATTTTTTAACATTCTCTAAAGGGCACACAACTGAATGTTGAATACAGTGCAAAGTAATGTGCAACTCATGTTGACGACGTGAATTGTGTAGTGTACTACTGTGCCCTTTTATACATTTTAGATACTGAAAATCAAAAGGTAGGCGTTTTCATACAAAATAGTGTATGCTGGATATTGTAATTTCGTACCACGCATTCCTACAATTCCATGGTTTACATTATGTAATGCAATGTAACTGTTCTAGTCGACGCAAGGCTTAGTTGTAAATGATAGCATGTTTCACTCACTGCCATTTACATCTATGTTTTATCCCTTTCAAATAGACTCTAAATGCTAGATTTGTATTATATTAATTTAGTCGACATCAAATCTGAAACAAATCAACAGTAAGCATGTTTAAATATTCCACAGTAGGTATGTAGATGTGATTGGTTCCTGGAAACATTATTGTCTTGCATGATTTTATTATACTGAATGGGATTAAGTGTTGTATTTGATGCTGGCTTTTAATTTCTGTATCTGTCTGTGCACTTGGTGTTTTTATGACTTAATTTATTACTTGTGGTTTGTCTGGTAAGCCACTTGCATTTATAGAGTAATAAGGGAATGTATTTAATGTGCCTTGCTTTCAGATCCAGTGCGAATTGAGAGCATGAATCAACAGAGTTGATTAAGCCATACTCTCCCTGGCTTTTAAGCGTGCTTAATTTCACAGTAACTATAAATAAAGCAATTATTTTCTCATGCACACTGTTAAAGTAAAGATTTCATGTGTTTGCCACTAGTACGCCAATTGTTTATGAGGGCAGTTTCAAAGAGTTACATCTCTGACTGTCAATTCTTAATTAATCCACTTTGAAAGTTGACTAGAGAGCACGAGACCAATTCACTGAACCCGTGGTTGTTGTTGTTTTTTGTTCGTATGAATAAAGCTCACGTTGTTAGGGAATTGTTCTTAGACTACATCGATGGGAAATGTAAGGGTTAAACGCAGGGAGTTACAATGCATACTTCTGTTGGGCTTAATCTACAGATTGTTTCACGCCAGCCATGCGGGTATTACGCAACGCTAACTCGTCAAAAGCGCGACAACAGTGCTATTCTCAAGACATAGTATGTGGGAGGGCTTATCCGCGCCTCTACTGCCAACTCCAGCACATGAGGATACTTGATGTATGACTTGGATTTACTCTTTTATTCGGGTGGTTGGATGGTCAGTTGTTGTTCTTATGCTGCCGGGTGACGTTTTGTCTTAGCAACGGAATATAAATTGAGTTGCTGAAGGAACCAACTGCTTTCAGCAATAAGGACTCATTTGAATAAATAATGCTGGTAAATGAACCACTATCAAACTGCAACAGTTGTCTGTATTTATTTTTTTGTGAACAATTGTTTTTGAGTCGCTTTATCAGTACAGTCAATGAGAATAATAAAAATATATATATGTTGTGTCTATTTCTTACAATATGTTCTGTATTCCCTGATTCTAATAGAAATGTGTATATCTGTTTCAACAGGAACAGGAGTGTCTCCTCCACTATATTTTTATATACATTGTGGTCCAGTGACTGATTCTAATGTGGACAGCTAACAAGACTATTGATCCAGCTATCTGGCGAGACAAACATAGCTTGTGTAGTGCCAGTTAGATATCTCAGTGAGAGAGAGATACTGGCCAGCGAGGAGATCTTTCGCCCATAAAAAAAAACATAAAAAGGTCAAATTAATGTCCATACACACAGTAGTTTTGCAAAATCTGTTAACTTTCCCAAAATTCACAGGTTTTTTAAAATCCTGGCTGGAAGATTCCCAGAATCCGGAGGGAATAAGCAAGAAATTGGGAATTCTCCGACCAGGATTTCTGGAAAACTTGCCTTTGTTCTATGATTATTTTTTATTTTTTTATCCAATCAAAAAATCTTATCAGATTTTGGAACCTATTCTATAGGATTTTAGAAGTCCAATAGGACTGGTTCCAAAATCTGATAGGATTTTTCTATTTGATTCTTGTATTGGAATCCAATTGGATCCTATTATATAGAATCCTATAGGATAGAATCTGATAGGAGTCCAATAGGACTGGTTCCAAAATCTGATAGGATTTTTCAATTGAATTCATGTATTGGAATCCCTGAGATTCTCATAGGAATCCAATTGTGCATAAGAGCATTTTCTTACTCTGTAAACGGTGAAACTAGTGAGAAATATACATTATCAGTCAAAAGTTTGGACACACGTACTCATTCAAGGGTTTTTCTTTATTTGTACTATCTTCTATGTTTTTTTTATATATTCTACATAGAATAATAGGGAAGACATCAAAACTATGAAATAACACATATGGAATCATGTAGTAACCAAAAAAGTGTTAAACAAACCAAAAAGTATTTTATATTTTAGATATTTCAAAGTAGCCACCCTTTGCTTTGAGGACAGCTTTGCACACTCTTGGCATTCTCTCAACCAGCTTCCTGAGGTTGATAATGTTAGAAAACCTAAGATTCTCTGCACAGCCACAGCCTTGTGGTGAGCTGAGTGTGGCTAATTAACACCGCGAACTCATGCTAGCTGTGACATCATCAGTCACTCTTAAAGTGACAGGCTTTCTTACAGGCGAATAAAACAGAAATGAATGTTTAACTGTTGTTTCCAATAAACGAAAATGTTGTAATTCATGTTGCTGTATTGTACTGGAACTAATGACAACAAACTACAATTTAATGGGTTCAATTAAGAAAAAAGTTCCAATAGGATTCTGATAGAGGTGATACAAAATCATATAGGATTGTGAGAATCATATAGGGTCCAATAGGATTACTTTTGATTCCCAATAGGAAAAAAAAGTAGTTCAATAGAATTCCAATAGGATTCTGATACAGGTGACACAAAACCCTATAGGACTGTGAGAATCCTATAAGATTCTAATGGAAAAAAATCACTAGTCCTATAGGATTTTTTGACTAGGGTGGGGATTTGGGGAAAGTCACCAGAATTTTGCAAGCAGTCTTCCACCATTATAGTCTTAAAATACCAATACCTAAATGCCCATAGACAAATAGCATACCACAGTTATTGAATGCCATCCACTGAACACAATGAACTCCTCATGCGGTATAACCGCTACCTTCCAAGAACATCTTATTCTCCACTGTTGTACACATACGAATGGTGTTGTGTATAGCCATGCATGCCTGTCTGAGTCTCCATATGTAATTCAAAAGTAATGGGTCAACGTTCATGGATGGGAGAATTCTACTTAACATTTTCTCTCGTAGCAAATGGGCGAAAGTCAAAATGAACCTGAATAGGCCTGTA
>NC_092105.1:42616317-42626317 GCF_045679555.1 Salvelinus alpinus | reverse complement strand
TGGTGCTGCCGCTGCACGGCTCTCTAATCGAGGAAACTAGGACCATAGAAATACAATCTCTAGAATGGGCGTCCTCGTTCAAGTCAATAGGTCTGTAATGGGTCTATTTCTATGGTTGGGACTTCTCACATCAAGAAGTCCTGTTGGACTATCTACTGTCTACTCTATATGGAACAAATAAAGACATGGAGTTCAGCATACAGAGACCATAAGCTCATAAGGGGTCACATATCAATATCAATCACATTGCTCATCTTCAAAACGGACTCTCAACTTCTGGGTTGAAGTATAAGACCACAATGGAAGACAAAAAGGATTTTAACTCGTAATTCAATGGTTGTAACTACCAGACGATATATAAGTGTGAAAACGAGTCAAATCGCCCTTATAGCAAGGCATAGTCATTAGACTACAGAGCTAAAATGAAAGGTGTTACATTAGACAGTTATTTTAATGTATGTGATTTTTTTGTTGCGGTACATGCATACTGTACAAGTAAGTGTAGGATGAGCAGAATCACAGCTGTGCCATTTATGTGGGGTATTGGGATTACTGTCACCTTTGTCTGCATATTTGTATTTGATTAATGTCACCCAAATGCTGTGTTTTCCAATTGAGAACCCTGCTCATTTGCATGATTTTTTTATACTCCGGTGCAAATTTTGCGATAAATTAGTCTGTCTCCCATCTTTGTGTTAGTGTGGCACTGAATGATTTGACTGAAGGAAGCAGGGAAGCAGCCGCAGTGCAATATTCTGGGAGAATTACACCGGTGAGATATGCTAATGTCGAACAAACGGTAATGACCTTATTTACCTTCATCTAAAAAGTTGAAATTAGCATTACGGCAGCGCCTAAATGAACTGGAAGTTCATAATCAGGGTGCTTAATATGCTTAAGACTGTATTCGTTAGTGAGAGACCCTAAATGGACCCTTTAACTTAGTGAGTTGTAACGTCAGATGCCTGTTTTAAAATCTGTTATGGCACCATCTCCTATTCCTGCTTCAGAGTGGAATTCCCAGATGGTGGGCTATGATGAGGTAGTTCACTTAGCTGTTTAGAGACAAGCATCTGGAAACACAGGTTGCATTAACACCACTGGGTCTCTCATTTTCTCTAAATTAGCGTCATTCAATTATCTAATTATTAGGCGTTCAAAAACTGAACGGCTAATAGAATCCTATTATCCCGTCATTATCATCGCACACTCACGAGTGCCTACATTTCTGAACAAGCACCCACATGGTTTACAGGGGTAGGAAGTACAGTGCCTTCAGAAAGTATTTACACCCTTTTCCTTGTCCACATTTTGTTGTGTCACTGATCTACACACAATACCTCATAATGGCAAAGTGGAATTTTGTTTGAAGAAATTTGTAGAAATGAATACAAAATGAAAAGCTGAAACGTCTTCAGTCAGTAAGTATTCAACCTCTGTTATGCCAAGCTTAAATAAGTTCAGGAGTGAAAATGTGCTTAAATCGCATAATAAGTTGCATAGACTCAGTCCGAGTTCAATAATATTTTTGAATGACTAACCCATCTCTGTACCCCACACAATTATCTGTAAGGTCCCTCAATCGAGTAGTGAACTTCAAGCACAGATTCAACCACAAAGACAAGGGAGGTTTTCAATGCCTCGCAAAGAAGGGGACCAATTGGACACTGAATATCACATTGAGCATGGTGAAGTTATTAATTAAGCTTTGGATAATGTATAAAAAAAACAGTCACTACAAAGATACAGCTGTCTTTTTTAACTCAGTTGCCGGAGAGGAAAGAAACTGCTTAGGGATTTCACCATGAGGCCAGTTGTGGTTTTAAAACAGTTACAGTTTAATGGCTGCAGACACTAAGGATGGATCAACAAACAACATTGTTGTTTCTCCACAATATTAACCAAAATAGAGTAAAAAGAAGGAAGCCTGTACAGAATAAAAATATTCCAAAACATGCATCTTGTTTGCAACAAGGCACTAAAGTAATACTGCAGAAAATGTGTCAAAGCAATTCACTTTTTTTCCTGAATACAAAATGCTATTTTGGGGGCAAATCCAGTGGTGGATAAAGTACCCAATTGTCATACTTGAGTAAAAGTGTAGATAGAAAGTTACTCAAGTAATACTAAAATAAATGTGGCAAAAAAATGACATTTTTGAGTGGCCTAGTTACAGTTTTTTAATTAATCTGCTTGAAAATCTATTGAAAAACTTGAAAATTGCTGTCTAGAAATGATCAACAATCAATTTTACAGCGCTTGAATAATTTTTAAAAGAGTAATGGGCAAATATTGTACAATCTAGGTGTGCAAAGCTCTTGAAAACTTACCCAGAAAGACTCACAGCTGTAATCCCTGTAATCGCCGCCAAATTTTCTTCTACAAAGTATTGACTCGGTTGTAAATAAGATATTTATGTATTTCATTTTAAAAATATTTAAAAATATCTAAAACCATGTTTTCACTTTGTCATTATGAGGTATTGAGTTCAGCCTGTGGAATAAGTCAAGCGGTATGAATACTTTCTGAAGGCACTGTAGCCACTTCTGTTTTTTTTGTCTTCTTTGAGATAACTTCCTCAGAAGTTCTGTGATGAAAATAAAATACAGCCATGCATAAATAGGTTATTTTGTAAGCATAATCAACAGAAAATTTATATTTATATCTGAATATACACTACATGGCCAAAGGTATGTGGACACCTGCTCATCGAAAATCTCATTCCAAAATCATGGGCATTAACATGGAGTTGGTCCCTCCTTTGCTGCTATAACAGCCTTCAGTCTTCTGGGAAGGCTTTCCACTAGATGTTGGAACATTGCTGCAGGGACATGCTTCCATTCAGCCACAAGAGCATTAGTGAGGTCGGGCACTGATGTTGGGCGATTAGGCCTGACTCGCAGTCGGCGTTCCAATACATCCCAAAGGTGTTCGATGCGGTTGAGGTCAGGGCTCTGTACAGGCCAGTCAAGATCTTCCACACCGATCTTGACAAACTATTTCTGTGTGTACCTCGCTTTGTGCCCGGGGGTATTGTCCTGCTGAAACAGGAAAGGGCCTTTGCCAAACTGTTGCCAAAAAGTTGGAAGCACAGAATCATCTCGAATGTCATTGTATGCTGTAGCATTAAGATTTCGCTTCACTGGAACTAAGGGGCCTAGACCGAACAATGAAAAACAGCCCCAGACCATTATTCCTCCTCCACCAAACTTTACAGTTGGCACTATGCATCGGGACAGGTAGCGTTTCCCTGCATCTGCCAAACCCAGATTCGTCCGTCGGACTGCCAGATATGAAGCTCACTCCAGAGAACGCGTTTCTACTGCTCCAGAGTCCACTCCAGCCGACGCTGGGAATTGCGCATGGTGATCTTAGGCTTGTGTGCTGCTGCTCAGTCATGGTAACCCATTTCATCAAGCTCCCGACAAACAGTTATGAACTGTTCTGACTTTGCTTCCAGAGGCAGTTTGGAACTGGTAGTGAGTGTTGCAACTGAGGGCAGACGATTTTTACGCGCTACGCGCTTTAGCACTCGGCGGTGCCGTCCTGTGAGCTTGCGTGGCCTACCACTTCGTGGCTGAGCTGTTGTTGCTCCTAGACATTTAAAATTCACAATAACAGCACTTACAGTTGACCGGGGCAGCTCTAGCAGGGCAGAAATTTGACAAAATTACTTGTTGGAAAGGTGGCATCCTATGACGGTGCCACATTGAATATCACTGAGCTCGTCAGTATGGGCCATTCTACTGTCAGTGTTAGGCTATGGAGGGGTGTCCACATAGTTTTGGCCATCTTGTGTATTTATTAACAACATTTGCGCTGAACGTTCATGTTTTTTATTTAGTGATGAAAATGATGGAATTTCTCCTAGAGTGAAGGAAAATAACCTGAACCATAATATGACTTGAGCAGAGCTATTTGAGAGGACCTTAGCGGTATCTATGCTCTCCTGTGGCTATTTCTGCTACATTTGTCTCAAACAAAAAGCAGATAATCTATTTTATTTTAAATACGTTTTATCCTGTCACTTCACCCTGTCTGAAATAATGGACAAACAGACAGGGTTGAATGATCAGTGTCGGCTCCTCATCACTGAGCTCTTTTCACTTGTCTAATGTGAGGGGGGTCTAAAGTGGCCTTTGCTGTGTCTCTCCATGCCCGCCCCCCCCCCCTCCCCCTGGATCTCCCGCTGGCCGGAAGGATCCTCTCTCAGGCTGGAGTGGCTCCTGCTGGGCTGCTGGGGGACCGGTGGAGGGACGGGGACCTGGAGCACGCTGTCAACCCCCTCTCCCCCCCCCCCCCTCCCCCACACAGACAGACGCTCTATTCAACTTGAGCTTTGTGTGTGTGTGTGTGTGTGTGTGTGTGTGTGTGTGTGTGTGTGTGTGTGTGTGTGTGTGTGTGTGTGTGTGTGTGTGTGTGTGTGTGTGTGTGTGTGTGTGTGTGTATGTGTGTGTGTGCACGCACAGGTGTGTGTGTCTGTGTGTGTACATGTGCATGTGTGTGCGCATGCATGAATGAGTGTGTCAGGCGTCCATGTGTGTGTGTGAAAGAAAGAGAATCTTAGACAGAGACAGAGTAGCTTCCCTAACCATTAAAATACCTGGGTATCAACCAAGTGTTGCATCATATTCAGAGGGTAGCTATACAGAAGGTACCGGAACGTGAGTTACATTTTTTGCTGTCACACATATGACAACAGCTATCATAAGTAATATATCATAATTAGATCATATCCTAACAAGCCAAGAACATATCAGTTTACTACCATTTAGACTCATATTGATCATTTGCTGAAATGCAGATTTGAAAGTAACTTTACACTGTGCCAAACCATTCTCTGTCATAAGGGTTTGTGAGGAATTGAGCGTGTTTTTCATCTTTTCATCATCCCTCCCTCTAAACACACTCCAAACCCTCGACTAGCACCAGGCCCCTTCCTCCGCCAACAGCTCTTTAGTCCAAGCTGGGGTATAATACAAACACACTGGGAACTTAATTCATGGAGAAGAGATACCAATTTCTTCCCAGCAAGAGATATATCAGGGATGTTAAACAACGCAAATGGCTGCATGGAATTCTGGTGGCCTTGGCTAAAAGCTAAGCCTTCAATTTTAGCTTTCCAGCAGAAGAACGAATTGAGCTTAAATATATTCCTGGGTGGAAAGGAAGCGATCGTATTGTGTTATCATGAGAGGTCTGTTTACCTACATATGGCTATCTAATATCTTTGTGCCATTGACCAGGTTGGAGCGCGGAGCAGTGCCAAACCCCTGGGGTTTCAAGGCTGGGATTATGCATGGCGGGGGTTGAACTATTGCCCCTCTGTGATTGAAAGACCTCCACCAAGCTTAGGTCCTGTTTCTTGTACATTTGCATTGGCCAGTTCTACAAGACCGCAGGGGCCGGCTCATACCTGGGCCTCCATCATTTGGTTTCCTCCGGATACCCTCGTGCCTGCAAGCCAGCCGGAGAGGCAGGGCTTTATTGACCAGGATTGACCAGGATAGCCTCTGATCAATATCTCATAGCCTGTCTCTTATTGTGGGAGAAAACCAATCATGTGATGGTGTATAACTCAGCATTCACAATGGCATTCAGGATTAACAACAGATACACTTGTCCTTAATTAACAAATTAGCAAATTAGCCACTACTTATCTTAATACTTTACAAATAAATAAAAGACAAAAACTGTCAAGAAATTGTAAAGATGACATTTTTCCCAAAAATATTATTTAATCAGTCACGGGCCTCTGTGTCAATCGAGATCCATCCATGTCATTGTCTTACATTGTAATACAGATCTATTAACTATAGTTAATTGCATTTGCATCTGAGCCCTGAAGTGGTCAACTATGCAATTTCACTAATTCGTCCTGGTGAGAGGTTGACCTTAAGAAATGTAATTACACATACCTGAGTCACACAAGAGCCCAAGACGTCGGTGTGGTGTTTACTGGTGAATAAGGTATCATTAACAAAAAAACAATTAGCCCATAGTGGTGTCATATTGAGAGGGAGAATGTATGCAGCCACTAGCAATGCAAACAGCTGATTGAGAAATAGCACAGTACAGTAGATATTCATTTGTATTTATTCACTGGAACTGAATCCCTTGAATCCATGCACGGTCAGTGTGTGAGTAATATGATCATATTATGTTTATAGGCTATGTGTATTTGTAATATTCCAATGCACTCTTGTTAAAATGGCTGCTGTTTTGTTTTCTTTGGGAGTGATACATTAGTTATGCGTGGCTACCAGTGGTGAAAATAACGTGGTCTTGGGGTAACTTCGTATAAACACAAATTATTGGGGAATTATAATAGGCCGACCAAGCCTCATAATTATGCATGACTTCATACTGTCATAATTGACAGAAAATATGAAGTAGGTCAGAGGTCACCTATTAGAATGACTTTTCATTAATTTTTTTTGACAGCCCCATACACAGATGCTGGTCTGATTTGTTGAAAATAAACATGGGGCACTTGGGAACCTTTCTACTGAAATCTAGCAGTGATCCCCCCTGAGGCTTGAAACTCCTGTCATATAATTATACAACACTAGTCTACACAATACACAGCACTACAAGTACAGCACTGCAACTACCAACCTCTAGTCTGCTTACAGCACATCTGATGTTGATCATATCTATATTTCTCTCGGACACATTTAGAAAACAGTATGTCTATGAATGAACACAATGTCATATGCAATGCAATGCTCCAATCCCTACCCTAAACACAGGACCAAACTAATATCTGCGCAGTGCACCATCGAGTCTAGACACAAGGAAGCTCAGCTAGGCATGTGCACTCTCAAGTCTTAACAACACATATTGAACCAATAGAGTGCCAGAATGTCGCCCTGTGAACAAGTTCATACAAAGGTCACGAGGCCCTGCCCCCTACACCAACTGGGACTCCTCGTGGCAGTGAGGTGATCACAAACAATAGAACAATGTGGTGTAGGAGGCCAAGGAATGCCGGGCCCCTGTCACCCCCGTTTGAACAAGCAAAAATTCATTGTCTCCCTAAGATGTAAATCTACACCTCTGGGCTATAAAAGTGTTACAAAGAAGGTTTTTACTGCGTAAATGAACATTCATCCCACTTGCAATTAAGCAGACAGACGGACATTGTAGCCTACATCCAGGCAACACTGAGGGCTTTGTGTCTGCATAGCGACTGGACAGAGGCAAAACAGAGGGAAATAGTTTACACTGAGTCATCCACTACAGTGCACATTGTTATCTGGAGAGGAGACTGAGTGGTAACCTGACAAAATTGTTTTCACAAAAGTCTAGGATTTTTCCATACCCTCGACAAACAAAAATCAAATCATCTCGGAGGCCATCTCAAGGACTTTGTGGAAAGTGTTGTTCTTTGACAGCTTGTGGTAGACCAGTTACAAGCTGTGCTTCCAATTGTTCCTATGTGTCATCCTAATAGGAACACAGAATCCTCAGAACCAATGGGAAGCAGAAGCACACATGGATGTATCCAACTACACTTCTTCGATTCCCCCTTCATTTACTGCCACTGTTGTCCTCGAATACTACAGTCCAAAAATAGATGTAACAATTCTGGATTACCCCTTTAAAACAAAAGTCGTCTTAAAGGGAACATCCGCTCAAAAACGATCTTTATCCATTTTTTTCATTAGTCCACTATTGGTACAGTCCTAAAATGTGGACTAACGAAAAAAATACCAAAATATTTTTTTTTGAGTGTTTGAGTTTCTCTTTAAAGAAAACTAGGATTTTAAAATAAAACCGAACTGTTGATCAAACCAAGCATTTGCAAAACAAGGAACACAGAAAAAATGTGCATGAGTTGATCAAAGCTATCAGATACAGTATGGGGGCTGAGTGTTTTGGTAAAAGGATATCATTAATCATGGGTATAATCAGATGACATCAGGTCATGACCCACTAAGTGTGTTTTCCTCATTATGTTAATATGGAGGAGAGGGATGTGTTTCTCTCTCTCTCTATCTCTCTGTCTCTGACTTTGACGTTTCGTATCATGACAACCTGATCCTCGGTTCAGAAGAAAAGAGATTGGACACCAAGCTCCACCTCTTCGATTTTAACCCCAAAAATTCAAATGTCTGACTTTGGAGCGCAGTCATTAACCATACACAAATCAACAGCATTATCAAAAACTGTTCAAAAAGATAGTGATTTGAATAAATCGCCAAAGTCTACGGTATATCAAGTATTATTTTCACACATTCATATACACATTAATATGCATCACTGTCCATAGTCAAAGTTAACAAACTATCATATCTGCCTGTTCTTAATTCATGTCACCCCCACACTATCAGCTTATAAACAGACTGGAAGCACTTCTGTGGTAGTAGAAAAGAAACCCTCCAGCTATTTACTGTCTTCTTGGTATAAGAAGTTTGTGGTTTTGATCGTGTGTGATTATGTTCTGAGAGATTGACCTTTAGTGCCAAGCGTATTGTAGTATAATGAGGAAGTGTCCGTCTACAGGAGTACAGTGACGAGCCCAGGCGAGGCATCATCCACATTTCAACCATCGATCCACTAGGTGCCATGTGTATAGGGGAGAATCTGAAAGATTCCAACAACACACCAACCCCCCCCCCCCCTCCCCCAATACACAGCTGGATAGGGGCTCTCATCGAACAGCTCAAAGCTACATTGAAACAAATCTGGTGTAAAATCCAGAAAGAGAGGATGCCTATAGGACAAGTACTTCTTATCATATCCTCTTATCACATCCAATGCATTTTCATTGCATCATAATTACCTTACTAATGCATGAGATAAGCAAACAGTATAACTTTGTCAATCATCAGCAATGTGATTGTGAGTAGGACCTGATGTGAATAAGACAACGAATGGAAAGGTGGGACACTACAGACAGAGATTGATATTGGGATGGATTATCTTACCTCCACCTTCTCATTAACGGTGGGCTCGGTAATACAGCCAGAAAATGATCTCCACCACCCACTTAAAGTCTAACTCAGGGTCTCACCATCCTCAGATAAGCCCCAGTCTCATAAAGCACAATTAAGTGAGCCAATCAGAACAGCATAAAATCACTTCTCTAGCGCTTCAACGCTATAATTAACCAAAAATATTTCATCAGCAAAGAATCAGCCACATGAATTTCATGTCAATCACATTGTTATAATTTGCTTGGGAGACATGAGTTTTCCTTTTCGAGGACTAGTGAATTTGATTGAAGCAATCTGATCGCAAAGCTTTTTTCCAGGTCGGTTTCTAATGGAGAATAAGTGAGCAAATCCACGACCCCCATTTCCAAAGGAGAACATGTCATTTAATGTTTTACATGTAATAGTCAATGGCTTGTTTTATTATTGTTCTGGTCAATGTGACTTGAGTCGGTTGGAATAGGCTTTGTATAGTTTATCTCTCGGGTAAGGGCCTAGCCTTAACTATAGAAACATTCATCACTAAAGTATTATGGCTGATTCTCTTGGACAGGACATTAATTCAGGTGGTTATAAGGCTGCAACCCAGCTGCCACTCAAAAAGGTCCACATTGGAGTTCCGTTGACAGTACAGTTTCACAACAACCGTACAGTTTCGCAATGGCATCAAGTTATTGATAATGACGAAATAAATAATAATCATACATTTTGATCACATTGACAAATACTACCATACAATGGGAAAAAAAATGAAATACTCTTTACTTCCATGGACAGTGGAATAGAATCATAATGGACTCGTCTGGCTTTCAAACCCTGTCTCCACTGTCAACATAGACAGACTGTCTACCTTTACAATAGTTTGAAAATAAAGAAAGGGCTGAAGCAACCCCAATTAGAAAGCCTCTCCCTCCTGCTCCTGTGGAAGCGCCAGCCTCTTCTAAAGGTCAGCCTGAAATTTGAATGACAGGGCTAAAGTCTTTTACTCATAATTTTGGTGTTTGCAATAGATTTCAGAGCAATTCACAGCCTTAAAGGCCTTAAGTGAGAACAGCAATTAA